>NC_056578.1:4249954-4277693 GCF_018340385.1 Cyprinus carpio | reverse complement strand
GTGTGGTTGTGTGTGTGTGGGGTTGTGGGGTTGGGGGAGAGAGGGGAGAGGGGGGTGTGTTGGGGTGTTGTGTGGTGTGTGTGTGGTGTGGAGGTGGGTGTGAGGAGAGTTTTTGGTGGTGTGTGGTGTGTGTGGTGTGGTGAGAGGTGTGTTGTGGTGGGGGGTGAGGGTGGTGAGAGAGTGTTTTTTGGTGTGTGTGTGTGTGGTGGTGGGAGTGTGCGTGATGTGGAGGGGTGGTGGTGTTTTGGAGAGGAGGAGTTGTGGGGTGTGTGTGGTGTGGGGGGTGGTGAGGAGTGTGCGGAGGGTGAGAGTGTGTGTGTGCGGAGTGTGGGAGTGTGGTGTGGTGTGAGAGAGAGAGGGGGTGTGTGTGTGTGTTTGGTGCATGGTGTGTGTGTGTGTGTGTGTGTGAGAGAGAGTGTGTGGGGTTTGTGTGTGTTTGTGTGTGAGAGGGGGGAGGTGTGGGGATGTGTGTGTGTGTGAGAGAGGAGTGGTGGAGTGTTGGGTGTGAGAAAGAGAGGTGTTGTGAGGTGTGTGTGTGTTGAGAGAGAGGAGTGTGTTGTGGTTTGTGTCCCTGGTGGTGTGTTGTGTGTGTGAGAGAGGTGTGGTGAGTTTTTGGTTGTGTGGTGGGGGGAGAGAGGTGTGGGGGAGTGGGTGTGTGGGTTTTGCCAGAAGAGTCGTACACGTTCAAGAAAAGACTGTTCTTCTGGGGGAAAAACCCCAGGCAGCGGAACCACCCCACGACCGACAGAACAAAAAGTCTCTTCACACTTCAGACAGTCAAAAACCCCAGAACCAAAAAACACTTAGCAACCCCTGTACATATAGCAACCCCCTAGAACCATCCTGCACTAGCAACACCACAGAACCACAATCAACAAAGCAAAAACCCTATTAAAACCCAAACACATAGCAAAACCCTGGAAACCCCCCTAAACTCAAGCAAACCCTGGCAACCACCTAAACTACATGCAACACCCGGAAACCCCCTTTTAAATACAGAAATGACCCGGCAACCACTCACAACCAAAAATTGTAGCAGGAGTTTTCAAAAATTGAAAACTCTTTCCAAGAGAAAGCCTCTAAATTCCACCAACAGAGCGGGTTTCATTAAAAGGGCCCCGGAAATCGGCATGTTTAAACTCCCTGTTGCGGTTAACCCAGTCCCAGGTGCTAAGTGACCTCTGCCCCCGTAAAAACCCTGCGCTCTTTTAAGTTTCCCCAACACACAAAAAAAGAAAGACTCTGTGCCCCGTTCAGTGAACGAAACAAAAACCATACAAAAAAAAACATGAACTATATATATTATATATAATATATATATATATATATATATTAAAATAAAAATAACAAAAACAAAAAAAAATAATAACAACTCCCTATGTAGAAAGAAAAAAATAAAATAAAAAATACACAACAAATTACTAAAAAATTAAAAAAAAAAATGAAATCAGAAATATAAAAAGAATCAAAAATTTTAAAAAAAGCTAAATAGCATCTCAAGACTCTGGAAAGGGGGATCAATACATGAGGGGAAAAATTTGAGCAGACAGAAGCCCCGGGGTGACGTTTTTTAAAAAAAGAAAAGCACATTTAGAAAACCGACGATTTGATGTTATGCAGATTTTGATGGAAGCATGGTATCATGTGCTTGGAGTGATGATGGAGAAACCCGCCGGTTTGGGGCGAGCAGCACATTAGTTCGGGAAATGACAGTTTCCTTCAAGCTAAAGGGTTTTTGCCACCGTTAAAGATCTGTGTGTGTGTGGTGTGGTTTTGGAATACTCTGCCCCTTTACATGCTCATTCCCGGCGCCGTGTCTTTGGGAAAAAAGGGAAACCCCGGCTGTGGGAAATATTTTTGAGGCTGGAAAAAGGGGAAACCCCTGCCAAGATCGTACCCCCTCCCCAAATCCGGGTCAACTCCCGGTGGGGGTTTCCAAAAAAAAAGAACGGGAGGAGAGTGTGCCTTATCTCACAAACACACACACACCACCAGAGGGGGAGCTGCACTTTCGATTCAGCGAGCTAGTTCAAAAATTTTTTATCATGACAGGGGAAAAAGTTTAAAAAACTTTAAATACAGCGAATGAACAGAGTGAGCAAATAAGACACCAATCCTCAATCTGGGTTTTCCCAAATTTTAGAGTTTTTTTTTTCTGAAAAACAAAAGAGATGTTTTGAAGAATGTTGGGGTTAAAACCCTTTATTCCACAGTTGGAAAAATCTGCACATGGGGAAAAAAAAAATTTTTTTTCATTTTTTGCTTTTGTTTTAAATATGCAAAGGGAGTAAAATGCCAAACGTTCTGTGGGGTTTGTGGATCCGCTGTTCGTTCACAGGAGAACAGAATCAGTTGATGCCAGGCATCAGCTTAGTTTTGGGATCTGCTTGCAGGCGTGTTTGAAAGAAAATGCTTGAATCCACCCCAAACACAGCTTTTTATCACACTCCTCCCCCCTAAAAACCCGCGAATGAGAGCAGATCGAAACATCACCCCAAGACCAGGGTTCCGGGTTTGAGCGAGAAGTTACACACGAACACCTCAGAACAGCGATGCCTGCACAGACGTCCACAGCTTCCTCTCAGGTCTGCAGACGATGAAGCTCACAGTCCCACTGCGTTTAAAACCAAAACCAGTGCAAGCCAGAGAGCATTTTCAAATCAATCGCATCAGATGCTTCACAGATCTGAACAGAAAAGAATTCATTCTGCAGCCAGACCAGTCAATGCATCAGAAAAGAAGAACCAGGCTATGATTTACAACAGATAAGAGCTAAACTACATAAGAATCTTAACATCACTTCGGCTCTTATGACAAAAAGTATAAAGCATGCAAAAACCAGAAGAGGAATTAATTTTGTAACAACCTCATGACAGACATGACACTTGATCTCCTCGCATCATGCGTACAGTTACGAGTGTTGAGCCCTCTCAGAAAGCCCTCCAGACTGAATGGAGTGCTTTCATCAAGCCGGTTTGAGGATCGGACACGCTCTGAGCAGAAGGAGAGAGACACATGACGAGTAATCGACAGATCCACATGAGATCTGACTTCATTTCCCCACGATTACCGTTCGTCTGTCACTCTTCTCCAAACAATCTCCACGGCTTGATTGCTCATACAGTATGCATCACATGCGTTAAGCTCTAATCTGATACATGCAGGCTACGAAGTTACGGAGAAGATAAGAGATCATAAACACGAACAACGGGAAGGATTATGTAAAGCGGCTTTGTGAAAAACACTACACAAACAAAACGGACTTGGCGCGCGTGATTCATCCTGTAGTTCCTGTAAAGTGATATTCGAAAAAACCACAGGACGCTCGGGATTTGGACTTGTAGACCCAAATGATCCAGGTTTATGGTGCCAAACCTTCAAATATGTATGAATGAAGGACACAAAGGCTCCTCCCAGGACACATACCACAGCGAGACCACAACTCGCAAACAACCAGGCTTCTAGATGTCAGTGCAGCATCAAGTCTCACGTGACGGTCATTGGTCACACCCAGGTCAGACTCTGTTCGATTGCTTAACTTCCAGCTATTTCAGACCAGTACGATTTCACTGTGGGTGGGATCAGGATTCAACTACATTTTCCCCCCAAGGGGCCTGGATGAGCTGCGTGAGGGTCCTGAACGACGGAATCCATAGAACCGGCACTGAATACACATGGATACCATTGTTGTTATTTTAAAAAAGCTCTTTCTATATAAACATTATTTACAGTGCATACTTACAAACGAAACTACCTGCTACACTCAAAATCGAAACAGAATACATGCGATTTCACCGAACCATTGGTCCCATTACCGAATTAAAACTACTATGAAGGAATAGAACTACTGATTCAACGCAGAAGACATAAAAAACTCCTCACTGGAAACATTCACGCAGACAATCACAATAATAATACTGACGGAATGAGACCGCTCTATTTTAATTTTTACACCTTGTCTTAAATATTTAAAGATCTTCCATTAAATAAATCACTGGGACAGCGACTATCAGCCTAATCCCACGGTGTGCATAGTAACTGAACGCAGGATGACATCACCCATAGGAAGTCACGCTAAGCCCCGCCCCCCTTACTCTGAGCTCAAGGACATTCTCTCTAATCTTCAGTACAAGTTGGTCTCAGCGCTTTGTGCATAGGTTTTAAGCGAAAACTCTTAGATGAAAAAACTTTTCCTCCTATTTATGAGAACACTTAGTGGTGAGATAACAATGGTCTGTGAACGCCCGGCCCACTAATTCCTCTGCCATCGAGCTCAGAAGAAGGAACAGAGGAGGGCTTGTCTTTAGAAAAAACGAGTAGGAAGCGAAAAAAGAATTAGGTTGGGGGGGGGGGGGGCCGCAGACGACCCCAAAAACAATGAAAGGAAAAAACAGGATGCTGCGATTCTGGGAACGACGAGAGCTCGTAGAGGAACAAGTAAAGGGGCAGGTCTGGGACACAGAGCTCGGGAAAGAATTAAAAACACACAGGCAGACGCGAGGAGAAATCAGATAAGATCAGCTGCCGCCGCTGGCTGGTGCTGCGCTTGGCTGCAGTTGGGCTGCCGAGGCCGGCTTTAGAAAGTTTGTTTTTACGCAACCGTAGGTGTTTACAGCCCGTCGGACGCAGCGCTCTCCTGCCTCGAGAGAGGAGTGAAGGATCATGGGATACGCGTGGGTGGCCACCAATAACCAAAACAGGAACGGGTAAAGGTGTAAGAGAGTGAGCGAAAGACAAAAAACGAAAACGGTAGGAAGAGGAAGGAAGCATACAAATACTCGCTTTTGCAAAGCACTGGGTGTCTCCATTTACTTAAGTGCTGATGAGATAAAGATTTATAGTTCGTCTCAGTATTCTTGATTGGATGAGCTGCTGATTCAAAGTCTCTGCCAATGCTGAAAAATAAACACCTGTCATCCATGTTCTAATTTTAATACGTCTATGATAAGAAGTCCATAGTTGAGGAGATGTGAAAAATAGAAGTTGCCATCTAACATCTGACACAGATCATCCTGATCAGCAGAGCAGCTTTCCGTTAAGAATCAAAGCATTTACTTTGGTCTGAGTAAAATTGGGAGCTGTTTATTTTTACAGTATGCAAGTATCTGTCCATACACGAGAAATTCAACATGGTGCGATATAATGAGCACTTTTAGTAAACACAAACGTCCAGCTCATTACACTAGCATGTTGAGTTCATAATATGATATTTGACCCGCGTGTGGTTCTTCGTCTCGAGTTCACAACTCTGGCAAAGTGTGGGGGGGTGAGTGTGTGTGTGTTGTCACTTGATATCCAGGCCAACAGGCTTCCCTTCACAACTCAGTTGTGATTACCATGCCATGCCCGAATACCTCTTCTCCGAAAACAAGACAGCATTCTCTCACAGTCCTGGCGAGCTCAACCAAATAACCCCAATAAATACTATACAGGCCACCAGCAGAATATTTAAAACTGTATCTCATTCTGAGGAATGGATTAAGTAGAGCTAAATTTACTGCAACGGAGCTGAAAGCTTCAATCAGAGCGAGACACAATACCAGAGCAGACGCACATGCGGACAGGCAGAGGATGTAGGCTCTGTAAATGAAGCGGCGTTACGTTTCTGACGGAAACCTGCAGAAAGCCTTTTCACCAGATTTCTGCGGCGCGAGATTCCATGTGCCGGCTCTGATAATCATTACCACAAACCAAAACACAACACCGCCAGAAGCTTGGGAGTTGGCGAACCACCAGGATTATGGACAGATTATACTAGGATGAGGGCCGCAGTACCTAACAGATATGGGTTAATAATAAGGAAACTGGAGGCTGTTAGCTGAATGTCCAGCGAGGTGCTGTCACGGGTTGTCGATTCCAAGCGCGTTGATGCCTGATCTGATAAGATGTGTAGATATAGGATTTGGAGAAAAGCATTATCTGCCAAATGGCTAGTTATGTACAATGATATAAAAAGAATGGTTGCTGAATTAACGCCAGTCTACATTTTGAGGCACGCAATAGAATAGAAAAATGCCAAGCGTCATGCGAGTTCGATTCCCAGAGAGAATGCCATGGAACCGATTCAGACGTATCGCGTTGAATTTCAGACTCAAATGCTTTTCGCATGAATGCTACATAAGTCTGCTGATAAATCAAAAACATCTAGAACAGAAGGACTGTGAAACTCACTGTTGTTGGACTTGAAGTACTGTCTCGAGGATGGATGAATGTATTCGCTCGGGACGCGATGGCACCTCGTTGCTGAACAGGTTACTGACAATCCCTCCGCGGCGAGCGGCACCATCTGCCCCAGGTTGACCAGCACATGCAACGAGCCTGGATCCTCGTCACCCCAAGTACGTCCGCGCCAAGAGCGCCGGCTCAGCGGGCCGACCGGCCGCACGTACTCCATGACGCATGACACAGGTTGGGCTTCCTCGCAGGACAAACACACCTATGAGTGCCAGTGGATGATGTTGGGAGGTGCCTTGAGCTATGCGAGAAGATGCCTGGATATCGGTCTGAGCGTTCTGCGGCCGCTGACACTGATGTCCATCGTACGGATCCTGCAGGGGCCCGACTTTCACCGCCACCAGCTCGCCCTTACCGGTCCCTCGAGTAGCACATTCCGGAACCCGGACCCCGATGACCTCCTCCAGACTCGCTCGCCTGAAGTCCATCGTCTCCCCGGCCGCCATCCAGCTCTGCCTCTTCCCCACAGCCCTGGTCCCAAACCGGAGCCATGCAGCCGTACCGTACCAGCTGGGCTTGAAAGGAGACGTTCGTTGCGAGTGGACGATTACCAACTTTGTGTTTGAACTTTACGCAGCCATACCATCCTTCGTTCTCTGCGATATCTACTGAATACAGAGACAGTGACACTCCACCAAGGTCCCCTTTCTACGCGCAGCCGTGAGTGTTCATCCTTCCCCGTGGCCCTTCGTAGTCATAACAAACTGCGGCGGTCCAAACCGGACTTGCTTGGGGAAGCTTCTCACCCTTCGGTAGGTCATGTGTCCAGGTCTCTTCAAGGTGGACCATGCGGCGGAGCGGGGGAGGAATTTTTTTTTAATGGTTTCTTCAGCCGGGCCCCCATGGGGAGTTACAAGGCACTCTTGGGTTCCTTGCAAATAAGATGAAGAAGTGTATAGCTCTTTAAGTCTCAGGTGGGTACGTCAGACCCCTTCGCGCCACACACAGATCTGTGCTACGGTCCGGAATCAATAGGATGGACGTGTCTTCAATCAGACAATCAATCAACCATGGTAGACATGAGAACGGCATGTGAGGTAAGGTGGACGCGCTCCGAGGTCCAAGTGGGGGTGACGCGACACGTCACTTGAATAGTTGTTTTACTTCCAGACTAATTTGAAAACAAACACAGTTCAAACCTCACATGAGTTCAAAGAGACAGAAGCATGACTTTAGCTGAGATCTCAGACGTACGAGCGCGCTGGTTGTAAGAGGGAGTACGCATCCAGCCCAGAGGAGAGCCTCCGGTCCAGCCGCATCCAGTTGATGAGAGTCAGTATTGTTAGCTGCTGCATTCTGTGGTTTTGTCCGAGCAGGAAGCGCTCAAGAAACGAGAAAATAGCAAAGGAACGAAAAGATGCCGACTCAAGCTGCGGCCAAACGCGACTCAGAAAACGCTCTCCTAATGGCCTCGAACGGATCGAATCGTCGTGCGTGTCACCGTCCCGGATCCGAGCCATACGCTGGGTATACGTTCAGCGGATTTCTGAACTTCTGCCTCAGCGTTGGAGTTATCTTCATCGGGTCACTGTCATGTGGAAGGCAGAGAGCGCCTCAGCTGATCGCGTCTCGATGGTTTTAATTGGCCCCGTCTCGTCCTTTCTGCAGCAGCGTGTACGCTCGTCTTCAGTCGCTCGGCCCCCTAGCTCAAGAATCCCCCCCCCCCCCCCCCGCTCCAAAGCGCGGTTTGTGTATGAGCCCCGTTTCCCGTGAGACTCTTTCCCGTCTGTCCTACGACGTAGAGGGTGGTGGAGACAGGAAAAAGATTCAGATGACTGTCTACTATCTACTCCCTTCTCATGCCGACCGTAGCGCCGCGCCGCGCAAGTGCGTGTGTGGGCTATGTGAGCGCATGAGAGAGATGAGAGAAGAGAATAAGATGACGAGAGAGTATGAGTGACGGAGAGAGGCGAGACGAGAGAGATGAGAGCGGGAGCGAGACCTGAGTACGTAGGAGTAGAGAGAGACGAGAGGAGAGTGTGTGAAACACTGATTCCATTATTTACGTGAGGAAAATGGCTCCGTTCATCCTTGGCGGCACGATGACACAGCTGCACTTTATGCAACTTTATCCTTTTCATTTAATCACTTATGATTAGCCATGTTTAGTATTGTAACATAAAATCATACAAACTAGCCCCTCAGTTTGTATTTGTATTCTACCTCCCCCCCCCCCCTCAGCCAAAAAAAAAACATACTGCCGTAATACATGATCGAGTGCTACTATAAATATGTTATTATTATTATTGAGCTAGTTATGGACGGCTATGCTTTTAATAGCAATTCAAATATATTATATATATAATATCATAGATAACTTATATGATCATATATATATATATATAAATAAATCTAAACAAATAAATATATAGTATATTATATCCTTTTGGAGACATGTGTTGGCATACGAACTCTTTAAAGAGGTTTAAGAACTTTTTTTGACCTTGTCAAATTGGTCTCATTACTCAGAAGTCTCGTATAACTTGTAGTGGAATAATAAATATGACTGTGAAGTCCTAATCTCGGGTGCTGCCGACATAGATGTGATTGAGGCGAGCCTTCGGAGGTGTTCTGACCAGTGAATCCGAAGATGCTGAATGAGTCCAGGGGACAAGGAAGCCTTTTGTGATTCATCAAGGCCTGACTTTAACAACACACGGAGCTCAGACCACCTTAACCACCACCAGAACCACTGAGAAAGAAGAACACAGATGAACACATGCCGTCCGGGCGCTCTGTTCCACAGGATGAAAGATGCTCTAGCTGGAGAAGAGATGACCACCTGCACCACTGCCGAGGACTAAACAAGACTTCAGAGTTGCTAATTCAAATTCTGTGTGTTCCATGAACATTTCTACACAGCAACCAAAACTATTGATTTATTTCGAAAACAGAAACAGTCTTCTGTTGTCACAGATGGAGATGTCTGACATCTAGAGCAACGAGCAGCCAAACCACTGCCTTCATTACTGACACTACTGAAGAAGAGAGGAGGACCCTCACCTGTGAGATCTCACACACACACATCTTCTGAGCAGCAGTGTTTCGGTTTGTCCTTTTGCCGGAGTTTAATTTGTATGATTCAGCTATTTATTTTGCATCGTTTAATATATCTTAAGTTTCTACCTTAATTGTTATCATCTCCTAGGAGCATTAAATTTAATTCTATTTATGTTATTCCTTTCTCTCTATTCTCGTGATCTGTATGCATGTTCCTAGAGTTTGGAAAACCAGACCCAAATTTATTGTGTTTGTGTGAATAAAGCAATCTCTACCAAATCAAATGAGAATCATTCATCAAGAATATTGAATGAATGTAAATATATTTCTCCGCATAACAGATCTGCTTTTGAGGAGTGCTGTCCGGACAGGTTTTTTTAAAAACGATTTTTAACTATCATTAATTTAATGTAACAATTTATTTAGTTTTTTTTCGTCTATATAATTACAAAGTCATTAAGTTAGTTAATTCATTATTTTGGGACATACTCTCTTACCATTCTACTGTATTTTACTGCAGTGGACGTTAACTTTTACGGCCGGTTAATGAGGGGTGTTATGGGTGTGGTTCTGGACCGCTCCAGCACTGGTGAGTGTGCAGCACTGTAGTGAACCTGACACCCCCACTGTGTTGAGTAACCCTCAGTACTCAGACCATGAAACACATGTGAATTTATATGATAGCCACCGCACGGCAGGGTGAGGACCAAACTTGAAGCGCTCCAGGATCAACAGTTCCAGCACCAAACACTCACCATCGTGATGCTTTATGACCACTGCACCCCGGAGGGGAAAACACAACACGTACTGAAACCTCAAAGATATGTCACTCATACAAAATCAAGAGAATGTTTAAAAGTGAAAAGACGAGAGAGGTCCACGTGACTCGCTCCCGCTTCACAGCAGCACACTAAAAGAGTGTAAAACATCAGGAGAAAGGGGAACGCAATGATACACACGTGCATATTCGGGAACAAAATGAACAGAGCTGCATCCAAATCAACCCTACCATCCGTGAACCACCTGCAACAGAACGAATTACAAAAAACGAGTATTTAGGAGAGCAGCTTTATCCTTAAAAACTAGCTTTAAAGGAGAAAAAAAACAGAAAATCAATCCGCAGCGGGCTGTGATGTGAGACAAACCTACAGAGTACGCTGGAGAGATAGAGACACGCTCTCGGCTTTGGAGCCGTTTGTCCCCAAAACCACCGGAAACTGTTCCTGGAACATTAAAACAAGATTTAAAAAAAAACAACTAAAATGTATCTAGACGAGACAGCTGTGGGTCGGTTGTGCCTAGCGAGGTCAGAACAAGCAGAGAGGAGCAGGAGGAAAGAAGTTGCAGAGCGCAGCTACGAGTCGTAGGTGCCTCGTCTTCGTCCTCCATTCCTCCACCTTCTGACGGGGCCGGCGGCATCAGAGGAACACAATGCTGAGGAGCCCACCGGAACACCACTGCAGCGCCGCCGAGAGGTGTCTGAACAAACACACAAACACAAGTTAATACACAGAAACACGAACAACACACACCGTTAAACACAACAGAACACACCCACAGCTTCACACAGACTTCAGTTAATGATATTATTGAAAATTAACATGTATGGTTTTCAATTTACCTGAAACACTCAACTATTTAGGGGTCTAAAGTTAAGATTTGTTGTGTTGCTGGAATTGCATAAACAAATGTGGATGAAATCTGGATTATACGAGCTAAGTAATGTAAACTAAAAATCATATTGGGTCGTTCATATTTAAAATGAAAACGGTAGGGCTGTGGCGATGTAATCAAAATCGATATAGCGCGCATTTGAGACAGTTGTGATATGGAATAATGGAAAAGCTTGCGATGTTGGAAAGCTATTTCTCTGTTCCAGAGATACGCATGACTGGCAGCCGTGAGTGACGGTCTTTACTCACCACACAGAAGTGAACACAACCTCCCGTTCTCCCCGATCAGCTTGCTCTAGACAACAGCATAAACCTCATCATTTTAAACAAAACAAAACAAAAAAAAAACGGAGAGTGGGAATGAGAGTGTGGTGTGCAGTGTGTGTGTGAATTATGGCGTCTACCAACGGGTCAGGATCGATAGGTAGCAAACAATTAATACTGAAAGAAAAAACTTCGGATATTCGAAATGACAAACGGGTAAACGCAAAAAAAGATGAACAATTAATTTACAAGAGCTGTGTCACAACAACATAATCAGGGAGCTCCATTATCGGGTTCTGCTTTCAAAGTACTGGAGAATAAAAAGATATTCTTAAATGTTTTAGTAGTTACATGAAACGTTATCTTGCACATTTATCTCCTCGACAGATTCTTATTTCAAAGAAGTTATAATGCATGTTCACTATTCCCAATTCAGAAGAGCACACACACACACTGTGTATCTGAATGCTTCTCACACTTCCTCTCTCGCCGCGTCTAACGGAGGAGCGGTTTACAATCACACACACACACACACACACACACACCACAGTCTGTCTCTCTAATGCTCGGTTATGACTCTCACGGGGGGCTCCGCACCCCAGGTTCTCACACTGAGGCATCTGGCAACATGGGACGAGGCTTGACGCACACACACACATCTGTGTCGACTCGCGCCGGGCCATCCTGAGTTTAAAACCGAGTGTAAATTCAGTCAACTGCGTTGATAATTTCAAAACTGTTTTTTGGGATGAAATGAAACTTCAGAACTTTTCTTTAATCCCAAAATACCTTTGTTATGCTAGCTTATTATTGAAATATATTTCAGGTCTTGTATTGTTTTAATACTGATGGAGTTGGCTACAGCTCATGCAAAACCCAAAATTCCTATCTCAAAAGATTAGCATATCATGAAAAAGGTTCTCTAACGAGCTATTAAACCTAATCCATCTGAATCAACTAATTAAACTCTAAACACCTGCAAAAGATTCCTGAGGCTTTTAAAAAAACTCCCAGCCTGGTTCATTACTCAAAACCGCAATCATGGGTAAGGACTGCCGACCTGACTGCTGTACAGAAAGGGCCATCACGGACACCTCAAGCCGAAGGAGGGTAAGACACAGAAAAGAAATTTCTGAAAACGAATAGGCTGTTCCCAGAGTTGCTGTCATCAAGGGGGGGGGCCCCCAAAACCTCAGTGGGAAGTCTGTGGGAAGGAAATAAGTTGTGGCAAAAAAAACGCTGCACAACGAGAACGAGGTGACCGTGACCCCATGAGGAAGATTGTGGAGAAGGACCGATTTCCAGACCTTGGGGGGACCTGCGGAAGCAGTGGACTGAGTCTGGTAGTAGACAGAAACATACAGAGCCACCGTGCACAGGCGTGTGCTTTTGAAACCAGACAACAGCGCCAGAAGCGCTGCTGACCTCGGGCTAACAGAGAAGACAGCGAGCACTGGACTGGTGCTCAGTGGTCCAGCAGTACTTTTTCCGGATTGTGAAAGCAAATTTTGCATGTACCACATTCGGAAATCAAAGGTTGCCAGAGTCTGAGGAAGACTGGGGAGAAGGAAATGCCAAAATGCCTGAAGGTCCAGTGTCAAGTACCCACAGTCAGTGATGGTCTGGGGATGCACATGTCAGCTGCTGGGTGTTGGTACCCTGTGTGTTTTATCAAGGGCAGGGTCAATGCCGCTCGCTATCAGGAGATTTTGGAGCACTTCATGCTTCCATCTGCTGAAAAAGCTTTATGGAGATGAACGATTTCGTTTTTCAAGCATCGACCTGGCACCTGCTCACAGTGCCCGGACAAAAACCACTGGTAAATGGTTTATGACCATGGTATTACTGTGCTCAATTGGCCTAGCCAACTCTCCTGACCTGAACCCCATAGAGAATCTGTGGGATATTGTGAAGAGAAAGTTGAGCGACGCAAGACCCAACACTCTGGATGAGCTTAAGGGCCGCTTATCGAAGCATCCTGGGCCTCCCATAAAAAAAACACCTCAGCCAGTGCACAGGGCTGATTGCCTCCATGCCACGCCGCAACTTGAAGCAGCAGGTCATTCCTGCAAAAGGATTTCCCGACCAAGTATTGAAGTGGCATGATCATGAACATTAATATTTGCAAGAGTTTGACTTTTTTTGTAATTCAAACACTTTTTCTATTATTGGTCGTATTAAATATGCTAATTTTTTGAGATATGAATTTTGGGTTTTCATTGAGCTGTATGCCAAAATCATACAGTATTAAAACAATAAAAGACCTGAAATATTTCAGTTGGTGTGCCAATTAATCTAAAATATATGCAAGTTAAAATTTTTATTCCTCCAGGAACCATTCTTGGAAAAATAATGAACTTTTTCACAATATGCTAATTTTTTGATGAAGGACCTATATATATATATATAAATCAACCTATGTAATACTTTACTAATTGCCTAAAGTAATACAGTTCGTTTATTTACACAAACTTATCTTTCCTGTGAAATTCAATAATTAAGTAAAGTCTCTGTAAAACGTTAGTTAATACAATTTATAATATCCACTTGCTAAAACAACCCAACAGAAAATGTAACGGATTTAAGGATCTATACTGGGGAATTATATTAGCTTTAATGTATTAAGTGAGTTAATGGTATTTCGATTATGTGGTAATTCGATGGATTCCTATCGGTGGGACTGTAATCTGTCGGATGGGAAACAACAGAACAACACAGTAATTCCTACTGGAATAATGCCAAAAACACACTACAAAAAGGAACTGTTTTAATGGAAACCATAAGAATTTCTGTGATGGTTTTGATGTTTGTTTTTTTTTCTCAGCCGTGGAACAATACCCATAAGCTACTGTGCTGCACACTATTGACTATATTAAGTGAAGCCTGACTTTACAAAATTAAAATCACATCGGCAATAGCAACGTTGTCTATCAGAACACAATTTAAGATATTTGGATGAAAACGGAGCTCAGAACACATTCCAGAGAGAAATCCACAGGGGTTCCCGTGCTTATCAGTCGCACTCCTAATCAAATAATCAAACTGTGCCTTTAACTTTTTTAAGTTGCAGCAAGATCGGAACACATTCATTTCTGTATGAATGACAAATATCACATTAAGTTTATTAGTTTACATACATGTATGGGCATTTATATGCAGCTATGTTTTTGAGTGCAGTGATACAAAAACTTCTGACGGGATGAAACTCAGTAATATATAAAATGCAGTTAAAAACGCAGCAAGACGCTACAACCGAGTTGCTGGATGGTGGTCTGTGGGGGATTGTGTGGTGGTCTTGTTGGTGGTCTGTGGGGGAATGTTGGTGGTCCTTGGTGTTGGTGGTCTGTGGGGGATTGTGGTGGTCTGTGTCTGTGGTGGGTGGTCTGTGGGGGATGTGGTGGTCTGTGGTGGTCTGTGTCTGGTGGTGGGTGGTCTGTGGGGGGATTGTGGTGGTCTGAGCTGTACCTGTGGAAGAAAGTTGCAGGCGGGTGTTTGTGCTGGTGTGAGATGTGTGTCCTCGTCCTACTCTCCGTCGTGTCATTCACTGTCCTTCTGAATCAATCCTGAAACACAAAAACAAAAACACATGATGCTAGTGTTTAGTGTCACACACGCCTGATGAAATATGTTGCTTTGCAATATAAATGTCAGCATGTAAAAACAAATGACTTATATTCCAGTTAATGAGTCAAGGGTAAAAGATAGCATTGCCATTGTGGGATACTAAGTTGTCACACAGCACTCCTTTACTCTTGCTTTGATTCGAAATGCTTGAGAGTTTCTTGTCTTTGCCTTTGGCTCCAGCACCGCCGTTCTTACGTCCTGAGCCCGGCACTTTACGACCTCTGAAAACACACACACGCACAATCTTCAGATTCAAAAACACACACACACCCACACACGTGTGTTTTCAGGACGCCTGTCTTAGGATCCCCTTTGTTTGTTTGTAGTTTCACACCCTTATCTTCGTGCGTGGGATATTTCTCTCCCTCCGTTGTGGTTCTCCTCTCCCTCGCCCTGCATGTCAGGCACCGCTGCCAACAGATCCTTCAGGGATAAGTCGAACTGCTGCTCCAGCTTCGATGCACTGCTTCCTGCCGCCACACACACACACCACCACACGCTATGAGGGAAGCGGGGGCCGCGCGAGACTGCGTCTAAGGGACACACTTAATGCCAGGTTGGGTACTCACAGGTGTGAGGTGGTCATGGTTTTGGCTGTTGCGTGACTGTGTGAACGTTGACACGGCTTTGGTCAGCAGAGAATCCAGGAAGAGCTCAGCGACGAGCTCAGATCGCAGCAAGGAAGGAGAAACAACATGAAAAACAACCATTTCACACTCGTGCTTCTGACAGACGGTTGGGTGTTGGTCCGAGTCAGGACAGCACCATTAACAGCGTAAACAACTATGTGAGGGACTTTTCACTACAGGCAGTGTTATTTAGACTCTAGTGTTGAGTTATAATCGTCTTTAATGGCTGATGTGTTTCATTGTTGTCTTCTCCAGGTTGTTCATGAGGACTGAGTGATTTGAACAGAAGATCTGATCATGGTTTTCTGTGAGAGTGGAAGGATACAGATGATGACGGGGACTGCGGCGGCGACTTTGCCGATTTCTTCATCCGTCTGCATGATCTTCTTGATCCTGGCCTGCAAACCAAACACAGAGACCCTTCAGACACAGAGACAGCGGCGAGCAGCTCATCTCTGTGTGTGTGTGTGTGTGTGTGTGTGTGTGTGTGAGAGTGAGAGAGAGTCAGTCAGGCGTGATGTGTGTGAGAGAGAGATGTCAACACGAGCACATGTCTGCTAAACAATCCGGAGTCGCTCTGTGAACCGGATCAGATCTCCTGTTAACACACTCTCAGAGTCTGACCATCTGTAAACACTCCAGATTACACACACACACACACACACACACACACACACACACAGAGAGAGAGAGAGAAAGAGGTTAGCTAGCATTCATGCTAACCCCCGATTGATCTTCTCAGTAAAACACTCGTTTTGAGTAAATGTGTTTGAAAACACTCCCCTCAAACTCTCGGCCTGCAGCAGATTAAACCCGGTTACAGCGCTCTGATGGACTAGCACGCTAACGCTAGCCGCTAGCCGACCGTCTCTCTCGCGCATTAACGCTCAGATGCAGACTGAGAGTGTGTGTGTATGTGTGTGTGTGTGTCTCACCGGGGGAAACCTGGCGTTGTATTTCTTCTTTTTGCTCGGCATCCCGCGCGAATCTGGAGGAAGCAGCCGCTGATTCCCGAGGAGCCGCCGCTGGAGCGCGCAGAGCCGTCGCTGCGACTCTTATCGGCATCTTACGGCCGACCCTGCGACATTTCCGCTGCGCGAAGCGCTCGCTGCTTTACGGTGCGCCCTTCTGCTTCCGGGTGTTCAGATAAAAGTACAGCCCGACACTGAGTTACTCAAAAAACAAACACATCTTTAGAATATACTTAGATAACGGTATATAGATTGAATATCATTTTTTATTAGCACCGTTGTTCTTGTTTTCCTTAAACACCAGCGAGTCACACGTCATCGCGGAAGTGATCCGACAGGAAATAACAAGTAGAAGAAGAAGAAGCGTGGTTGCCAGGGTCTGTGTATTATACACACTTTGGGCTTCTTCTTTTTTTGTAAAGTTGCGTGAAGAAATCCCGGGTCGCGGGTTGCGTTTTTTGGGCTTATTTTAAAAAAATATGGTTGCTTGTTAGGAAAACCTGACAAGCAACTTCGTTTTTTTTCATTTATGTTCACTGTATTCTCCAGTGCATTGATTGACATTCTGTCTGCTCACAGTTAATAGCCAATCAGTGCAAAAAATATAAGCGCTTTAGCATAATTCGCCAAATATTCTGCCCCCTTCTCACACGCCTTTAAACGTGATTTTTCTTCAGTAAGGATTTGGAGGAAAATCATGTTAAAAAAGAATGTGCGTGAAGCTGTAATCCAAGCAATGATAGTAGAGGAGTGAGATGACATGCTTTCCTTTATAAGGCAGCCTAATTTATTATTATTTTTTTTACAGTGTTTTGTATCAATGTTTTGTTATCACTGTAATAAAAAAACAAGTAAGCCTATAGCCTACTAATACTAAGAGTATATTTGTTTTTTTATATTTGGCCTTTTCCATCTCTCCAATCCTACTCTGCTCACAGGTGACTGGAGATGAGTTTTGTTCCTGCTTTGTGGCAGTTTGCTGATTTTTGTAAAATACTTGTGTTTTTGCTTTTCAGATAAAAGGGTTTAATATGTTGCAGGCTCAGCTATTTGAAATAAATAATTGATAATAAATATTATTGATGATAATAAATTATCAAAAAAATATGAAATATGAAGCTGCGGGTGCTTATTTGTCTCGCGAGAGTTGGCAACTATGAGACGAAGCGGAAACCGGAAGCGCTGAAGCGGAAAGCGGGCGAGAGCCGCGCGGTGACTCAGCAGAGTTTGCCAGAAAAACAAACACACAACAGAGTGAGAATTTGACACTTTTGGTTATGTTTAATTACGACAGCGAACATATTAAATGGGTTTGTGCTGAAAAGCGCGCTTTAGTACGATAGAAAGATCACGCGAGAGCCGAAGAAACACCCGACACAGAGCTGAGACACACAATCACGACTCTGATAAACACCTGCGGTGTTAGGAAACTGAGAGATTCCACAGTCACGAGAAACATCGCTTCGCGAGAGAGACACAAACTCCGTCTGAGGAGCAGGAACAGTTAAGAAAATAAGACAAAAATTGATGATATCAAATTTGCAAATGCGAGAAAAAGTCACGTGTGAGATGCGAACTAGAAGAAATTAAATTATTTTCTGAGAAAAAAAAGAAGTTATGTGATAAAACTTCAGTAAGCAGAATTCTGAGATAAACTCAACAGAGGGAAAAGGTGAAAATTATAGAATATAAACTCAATTTTGAGGAAACAAGTCAAACCAGTAACTCTGAGATATAAACACACAACTGTGAGAGATGTGATAAATGTGTAATGAAGTCAGCTTGAAGAGTTCTCTGTTTACTGGGTGTGTGTGTGTGTGTGTGTGTGAGAGAGATGAGTCAGTCAGAGTTCTCTGTTGATGTGTGTGTGTGTGTGTGTGTGTGTGTAGATGCTGAGCTGTGGTGTGTTGTGTGTGTGTGTGTGTAGAGACACTAGAGCTGTGTGTGTGTTGTGTAGAGGACGCTGAGCTTGTGTTGTGTGTAGAGACGCTGAGCTGTGGTGTGTGTGTGTGTAGAGACACTGAGCTGTGTGTGTGTGTGTAGAGACGCTGAGCTGTGTGTGTGTGTGTGTAGGAGGACGCTGAGCTGTGGTGTGTGTGTGTGTGGAGACACTGAGCTGTGTGTGTGTGTGTGTAGAGACGCTGAGCTGTGTTGTGTGTGTGTAGAGACGCTGAGCTGTGTGTGTGTGTGTGTAGAGACACTGAGCTGTGTGTGTGTGTGTAGAGGACGCTGAGCTGTGTGTGTGTGTTGTAGAAGAGACGCTGAGCTGTGTTGTGTGTAGAGACGCTGAGCTGTGGTGTGTGTGTGTGTAGAGACACTGAGCTGTGTGTTGTGTGTGGTGTAGAGACGCTGAGCTGTGTGTGTGTGTGTAGAGAGCGCTGAGCTGTGGTGTGGTGTGTGTGGAGACACTGAGCTGTGTGTTGTGTGTGTAGAGGGAGCTGAGCTGTGTTGTGTGTAGAGACGCTGAGCTGTGGTGTGTGTGTGTGTGTGAAGACACTGAGCTGGTGGTGTGTGTGTGTGGAGACACTGAGCTGTGGTGTTGTGTGTGTGGAGACACTGAGCTGTGGTCGTGTTGTGTGTGTGGAGACACTTGAGCTGTGTGTGTGTGTGTAGAGGCACCTGAGCTGTGTGTGTTGTGTGTCGAGACCGCTGAGCTGTGGGTGTGTGTGTGTGTGGCGACACTGATCTGGTGTGTGTGTGTGTAGAGACAGCCTGCGGCGTGTTGTGGTGTAGAGACGCTGACTGTGGTGTGTGGTGTGTTGTGGAGACACTGAGCTGTGGTGTTTTTTGTTGTGTGGAGACGCTGAGGTCTGTGTGTTTGTGTGTAGAGACGATGAGCTGTGGGTGTGGTGTGTAGAGACGCTGAGCTCGATGTTGTGTGTAGAGACGCTGAGACTGTTTTGTGTGTAGAGACGCTGTGTTGTGTGTGGTGTGTGGAGACCACTGAGCTGGGTTTGTGGTGTGGTAGAGGACCGGAGCTGTGGTGTGTGTGTGTGTGGAGACACGGACTGTGGTGTTTTGTGTGTAGAGACGCTGAGCTGTGTGTGATTTGTTTCGAGACGCGGATTGTGTTGTGTGTGTGTAGAGACGCTGAGCTGTGTTGTGTGTGTGTGTGGAGACACTGAGCTGTGTGTGTTTTGTGTGTTTGATACCACTGACTGTGTGTGTTGTGTGTGTGGAGACGCTGAGCGTGTTGTGTGTGTTCAGCGCGGTCGCATGACGAGCCACGGGCCGTGCTGGGTCACACCATAGACCTCTCGGCCGAGGACATATGCCGCCGTCGGCCATGGCCTGCAGACATGGACCCCTGGATGTCTTCGTACGCCCGCCTACGCCCCGGCCGAGTTTCAGCGGCTGCTTGAGTCCAACAGGCCCCTCGCATGTGGAGCCGGTACGGGGCGGCGCCGTGGGGCTGGATCGCCATCCGCGTGGGCCGCACTGCTGCGTGTACACGGGTTGACGTGGATTGCTGGCAGTACGAGCTTGAGACGCTGCTGGACAGCGTGCGCAGTCGTCATCTCCAACCATCCTGAGCTGTGCGCTCAACCACACGTGCTCTGGCGGGAAGTGGCTGATGCACCTGGACACGGGCTTCAGGTGGACCACGCCTGGGAGAGCCTCGCCAGAGCCGCGCTGGACGGCCGGATCGACTCGGCCAAGGTGAGTCCCAGAGACCCGCGCGGCGACTCCAGACACGTCATCTGCGTCTACAACCAGAACTTCACGGACGAGAGCAGGTGGTGCGGCTGGACGGGTCATCCGCACCGCCGGCGTCAAGTGTGTCCTCCAGTACAAGCCCGACGTTACTCGTACCTGGCATCTCCGCAACACCGCTGGAATATCGGATCCCACCTCTACAGAGCGTGTTCGACCTGGAGGCCGTCCCGCTCCGCCTCACATCCACAACCGGGTCACCAACCAGGAGCTGACGTGAAGCCCCCTACCGAGGCAGTCCCCGGTACACACAAGAACGGTCAAGCTTTTGCAGTTGTTCGTTTGTGGCTAATCATCTTTTAATTCAATTGGCTGGTTTTTGTTCATCTGTTCATTTTGCCACATAAACCCGGTACAATCGTGACTCTCTGAGTGAAAGCAGTTATTCAGCTCTGTTCCAGCGCCTCAGCTGCAGAACTACAACCATCTCAAATCACAGAAGTCATGAAAACAAGACAAGGCCTCAGATTTCTAGAAACTCAACTAGAATATAAAAAGTTTTAAGATGGAACTCATGGATCAAATCTGGCAACCGGATCAGACTTGAGATGTACCTGCATTTATTTACAGCTCAGGTAAGAGTACAAAGCATTTATGTCATTTTGTAAGAGACTGTAATCGTGTCAGAACAGCAGGATTAACTCTTCCAGGCTAGATGAGGCGGTTAATGTGTGTTAAACACGCTGCCGACAGCAGAACTGAAGGTTTATCTGTCAAGCTTACAGCAGTGGTTGTACTGAGAAACTAGCCCTGGTTCGCTGACGCACAGAGCTGCTAGTTTACAGCTATTACAGTGCTTCCCTCCCGCGAGCGTGCATGCTAGATCTCCAGATCAACTCTAATAACGGATCGCACGAGAGCCACAGACACCTAACCCGACCCACACAGTAAACAGGACCACTCCTTAGTGTCAGCTGTTCAAACACCCGTTTCTAACCCATATAGAACTATAGAAAGGTTATTACATTTCCTAATATCACAAAGCATGCCTAATTACTTCAAATAATCATGATCGTTACACATTTTAACAAACTGTATTAAATTAAATAAAAAGGACATTTTTAGGGCCGCGAGAAATCTGAAAAAATGCAGAATTTTCTCTTTCTTGCATTTTTTTTTACGATTATACGAAAATGATTTTGTAAGTTATAAGAAAGTATTGATTAAAAATCATGTCTAATTTATTGAATTTTTTATAATCAACAATGTGATTAACAGAGTAAAACTAATATATATTTTATTAATGTTTTCCAAATTTTGTTTGCCTGTTTGCGTCTATTGTTAATAGTTCTATCGAAACAGGGGCTTAACTGAATTCAATAAACATATTCAACGTTTAATAATTGTTTGAACAGTGGTGGGCCTTTATGCAATCTTATATTGTGTTTTCAGGCAATCTGTTTTACATTTTTTAACACACTCCTTAAACTACATTAAAATGTTTTATCCCTTCAGTTGTTTAAAAGATGAAGTTAGATTATCAACTATGGAAAATTCGCAATTCCGTTCATTTCTTGGCTGCACAACATTTTTAAATTATATATATATAATATAATATCATATACTAATGAAAAAATGTGCATTATTCCTTTACTTGTGTTAAACTGTATTATTTGGAAACGTACACTCTACTCTACTGTACCAACATGTGTGATATTTTCTGAATCACTGGGCCCTTGGTTCTCTTAAGCGCTGGAGGTCAGTGTTCTCACAGTCATTGGTCGAGGAGGCTGTGGGGTCTGCGCAGCTGATTGTCCGAGCCGTTGCCGCTCAATAAGCACTGTGTGTTTGTGTGTGTGTTTTTTTTAGGAACTCTGGTTTAGAGCGGTGACCTGCTTCTGAGCCAAGGTGAGATGATTTTAACAAATAAACACTGTAACAGGAGATACACACTGATGGAAACCACCACCGCTGAAGCCATCAAAGCTGAATAGTCTCGTTAATATGGTGTGTGTGGGCTGGAAAACAAGTCGGGTTTTTTTGAGCACTTCTTCAGAACGTGGTGTCTCCTCAGCCGTGGTTTATGTGGGGTGTCAGGGACAGAATCTGACCTGGCTGCTGCTGTGACAATGGTCATGAAGCGTTCGTCCTCGATGGAGGGCATCATGTCCAGTCGTCGAGGACCCCGGTGGCAGCGGAGCCGGGGAGCCGCTGTCTCTCCATCATGCTCTCTTCTGGGATGGATCTGGCGATGCGTGGGGGCGTGAAGGACATCCAGTGGAGTTTCCCCTGTGCTCCGCTCCGCTTCCCATCGCCAGCCCCGCTTCTTCCGGGAATACCGCTCCTGAACCAGCAGGGCGTGGAAATCCTCCGTGGTTTGAGGTTGTCGACGTCGGCGCTCTGCACTTTCGAGAAGCTGGGTAACCTGGGATCTCGTCGTTCGCCCTCGACTCTGGAACGTCCCGGCGCTGAACAGCCGTGTGCTGCGGCGCTCGGCCTCGGGCTCCGCGGGGGGCGGGCGCTCATCTGGTCGTGTGCATGAAGTTGTTGAGCGTGAAGTCGTGCAGGTCGTACAGGTTTGACGGTGGTGGATTCCTTCTTGAGGCCGGCCTCAGCTGTGCCTGACTCGAGCAAGGCGCTCGCTCGCTGCTTTGGGTTTAGCGTCCACCGTCAACTCTGGAGGGAACTTCCAGGTGTCCACTGGTGGAGCTACAGCTCGGACGTACGCAGCGACCAACTGACCCTGATCCGTACCCGCAGCCTGAGCGAAGTACCGATTACTTCTGCTGCTTCACCGCGGCTCCGTGGAGCGCCGCTGAACACACAAACATCAAAAACACCGTCTTCTGCATCCAGTTTTACACAGAAATATTGTGCGCACAACTGTTTCAACATTGATAATACAGAAATGTTTCTTGACAGCAGAATCATCATATTAGAATGATTCTGAAGAATCAATGTGACACTGAAACTGGAGTAATGATGCTGAAAATTCAGCTGCGCATCACAGAAATAAATTACATTTTAAAATATATTACCACATGAAACAGCTGTTTTAGATTTTACACATTTTCAAAAAAAAAAATAAAAAAAAAAAAAAAAAAAAAAAAAAAAAAAAAAAAAAAAAAAAAAAAAAACAATAAATGGTAAAAAAAACAAAAAAAAAAAAAAAAAAAAAAAAAAAAAAAAAAAAAAAAAAAAAAAAAAAAAACGAAAAAACAAAAAAAAAAAAAAAAAAAAAAAAAAAAAAAAAAAAAAAAAAAAAAAAAAAAAAAAAAAAAAAAAAAACTGGTTGTAAAAAAAAAAAAAAAAAAAAAAACAAGATGGTGGAAAAAAAAAAAAAAAAAACATTAATGCCAAAAACAAAAGAAAGAATTAAAAAAAAAAAAAAAGCTAGAAAAAAAAAAAAACAGTTATGCAAAAACGCAACTTTTAAAAAAATTCTACAGAAAAAAAATAGTACAAAAATAATATCTGCTGAAAAAAAAAAAAAAAAAAAAACTTCAACAAAAAAAAACATTACACGTGCAACAGTGTTCGCAAAAAAACTCTGCAAAAAAAATACATCAAAAAAAAAAAAAAACTAAAAAAAAAAAAAAAAAACAAAAATCAAACATTATCAAAAAAAATACTTCCTGCAAAAAAAAAAAAAAAAAAAAAAAAAAAAAAAAAAAATAAAAAACTAAAAAAAAAAAAAAAAAAAAAAAAGCAAAAAAAAAAAATCACACCAAAAAACTTTTTTCACTGCGTAATTTGTAAAATAGATTAATAGACCTATTTTGAGTTAAACACGTTCTTATGCAAAAAAACACACAAAAAAAAAATAATTAAACAGATGTTCAACAAAAAAACTCCACACACACACCATCACAAACCACACACAACAAAAAAATCAAAAACACCACCAAAAAACCACAACAAACACCAACACAAAAAAAACAAACACAAAAAACAAAAAAACCACACAACACAACCCAAAAACACACAACAAACAACACAACACAAAAAAACAACAAACAAAACAAAACCAACCAAAAAAAAACCCACCAAAAAACAAAAACAAACACAAAAAACACCCAAACACAAAACAAACACACCAAAAAAACTTTGTGAGCCCATCTCATTAGTTCAAAAAAAACAAAAAACAACACACCAAAAAAAAACAAAACACAAACAAAAAACAAAAAACAAAAAAAAAAAAAAAACAAAAAAAAAAAAAACAACAATACAAAAAAAAAAAAACAAACAAAAAAAAAAACACAAAACAAAAAAAAAACCCACAAAACACAACACAAAAAAAACCCAAAAAAAAAAAAAAAAAAAAAAAAAAAAAAAAAAAAAAAAAAAAAAAAAAAAAAAAAAAAAAAAAAAAAAAAAAAAAAAAAAAAAAAAAAAAAAAAAAAAAAAAAAAAAAAAAAAAAAAAAAAAAAAAAAAAAAAAAAAAAAAAAAAAAAAAAAAAAAAAAAAAAAAAAAAAAAAAAAAAAAAAAAAAAAAAAAAAAAAAAAAAAAAAAAAAAAAAAAAAAAAAAAAAAAAAAAAAAAAAAAAAAAAAAAAAAAAAAAAAAAAAAAAAAAAAAAAAAAAAAAAAAAAAAAAAAAAAAAAAAAAAAAAAAAAAAAAAAAAAAAAAAAAAAAAAAAAAAAAAAAAAAAAAAAAAAAAAAAAAAAAAAAAAAAAAAAAAAAAAAAAAAAAAAAAAAAAAAAAAAAAAAAAAAAAAAAAAAAAAAAAAAAAAAAAAAAAAAAAAAAAAAAAAAAAAAAAAAAAAAAAAAAAAAAAAAAAAAAAAAAAAAAAAAAAAAAAAAAAAAAAAAAAAAAAAAAAAAAAAAAAAAAAAAAAAAAAAAAAAAAAAAAAAAAAAAAAAAAAAAAAAAAAAAAAAAAAAAAAAAAAAAAAAAAAAAAAAAAAAAAAAAAAAAAAAAAAAAAAAAAAAAAAAAAAAAAAAAAAAAAAAAAAAAAAAAAAAAAAAAAAAAAAAAAAAAAAAAAAAAAAAAAAAAAAAAAAAAAAAAAAAAAAAAAAAAAAAAAAAAAAAAAAAAAAAAAAAAAAAAAAAAAAAAAAAAAAAACAAAAAAAAAAAAAAAAAAAAAAAAAAAAAAAAAAAAAAAAAAAAAAAAAAAAAAAAAAAAAAAAAAAAAAAAAAAAAAAAAAAAAAAAAAAAAAAAAAAAAAAAAAAAAAAAAAAAAAAAAAAAAAAAAAAAAAAAAAAAAAAAAAAAAAAAAAAAAAAAAAAAAAAAAAAAAAAAAAAAAAAAAAAAAAAAAAAAAAAAAAAAAAAAAAAAAAAAAAAAAAAAAAAAAAAAAAAAAAAAAAAAAAAAAAAAAAAAAAAAAAAAAAAAAAAAAAAAAAAAAAAAAAAAAAAAAAAAAAAAAAAAAAAAAAAAAAAAAAAAAAAAAAAAAAAAAAAAAAAAAAAAAAAAAAAAAAAAAAAAAAAAAAAAAAAAAAAAAAAAAAAAAAAAAAAAAAAAAAAAAAAAAAAAAAAAAAAAAAAAAAAAAAAAAAAAAAAAAAAAAAAAAAAAAAAAAAAAAAAAAAAAAAAAAAAAAAAAAAAAAAAAAAAAAAAAAAAAAAAAAAAAAAAAAAAAAAAAAAAAAAAAAAAAAAAAAAAAAAAAAAAAAAAAAAAAAAAAAAAAAAAAAAAAAAAAAAAAAAAAAAAAAAAAAAAAAAAAAAAAAAAAAAAAAAAAAAAAAAAAAAAAAAAAAAAAAAAAAAAAAAAAAAAAAAAAAAAAAAAAAAAAAAAAAAAAAAAAAAAAAAAAAAAAAAAAAAAAAAAAAAAAAAAAAAAAAAAAAAAAAAAAAAAAAAAAAAAAAAAAAAAAAAAAAAAAAAAAAAAAAAAAAAAAAAAAAAAAAAAAAAAAAAAAAAAAAAAAAAAAAAAAAAAAAAAAAAAAAAAAAAAAAAAAAAAAAAAAAAAAAAAAAAAAAAAAAAAAAAAAAAAAAAAAAAAAAAAAAAAAAAAAAAAAAAAAAAAAAAAAAAAAAAAAAAAAAAAAAAAAAAAAAAAAAAAAAAAAAAAAAAAAAAAAAAAAAAAAAAAAAAAAAAAAAAAAAAAAAAAAAAAAAAAAAAAAAAAAACAAAAAAAAAAAAAAAAAAAAAAAAAAAAAAAAAAAAAAAAAAAAAAAAAAAAAAAAAAAAAAAAAAAAAAAAAAAAAAAAAAAAAAAAAAAAAAAAAAAAAAAAAAAAAAAAAAAAAAAAAAAAAAAAAAAAAAAAAAAAAAAAAAAAAAAAAAAAAAAAAAAAAAAAAAAAAAAAAAAAAAAAAAAAAAAAAAAAAAAAAAAAAAAAAAAAAAAAAAAAAAAAAAAAAAAAAAAAAAAAAAAAAAAAAAAAAAAAAAAAAAAAAAAAAAAAAAAAAAAAAAAAAAAAAAAAAAAAAAAAAAAAAAAAAAAAAAAAAAAAAAAAAAAAAAAAAAAAAAAAAAAAAAAAAAAAAAAAAAAAAAAAAAAAAAAAAAAAAAAAAAAAAAAAAAAAAAAAAAAAAAAAAAAAAAAAAAAAAAAAAAAAAAAAAAAAAAAAAAAAAAAAAAAAAAAAAAAAAAAAAAAAAAAAAAAAAAAAAAAAAAAAAAAAAAAAAAAAAAAAAAAAAAAAAAAAAAAAAAAAAAAAAAAAAAAAAAAAAAAAAAAAAAAAAAAAAAAAAAAAAAAAAAAAAAAAAAAAAAAAAAAAAAAAAAAAAAAAAAAAAAAAAAAAAAAAAAAAAAAAAAAAAAAAAAAAAAAAAAAAAAAAAAAAAAAAAAAAAAAAAAAAAAAAAAAAAAAAAAAAAAAAAAAAAAAAAAAAAAAAAAAAAAAAAAAAAAAAAAAAAAAAAAAAAAAAAAAAAAAAAAAAAAAAAAAAAAAAAAAAAAAAAAAAAAAAAAAAAAAAAAAAAAAAAAAAAAAAAAAAAAAAAAAAAAAAAAAAAAAAAAAAAAAAAAAAAAAAAAAAAAAAAAAAAAAAAAAAAAAAAAAAAAAAAAAAAAAAAAAAAAAAAAAAAAAAAAAAAAAAAAAAAAAAAAAAAAAAAAAAAAAAAAAAAAAAAAAAAAAAAAAAAAAAAAAAAAAAAAAAAAAAAAAAAAAAAAAAAAAAAAAAAAAAAAAAAAAACAAAAAAAAAAAAAAAAAAAAAAAAAAAAAAAAAAAAAAAAAAAAAAAAAAAAAAAAAAAAAAAAAAAAAAAAAAAAAAAAAAAAAAAAAAAAAAAAAAAAAAAAAAAAAAAAAAAAAAAAAAAAAAAAAAAAAAAAAAAAAAAAAAAAAAAAAAAAAAAAAAAAAAAAAAAAAAAAAAAAAAAAAAAAAAAAAAAAAAAAAAAAAAAAAAAAAAAAAAAAAAAAAAAAAAAAAAAAAAAAAAAAAAAAAAAAAAAAAAAAAAAAAAAAAAAAAAAAAAAAAAAAAAAAAAAAAAAAAAAAAAAAAAAAAAAAAAAAAAAAAAAAAAAAAAAAAAAAAAAAAAAAAAAAAAAAAAAAAAAAAAAAAAAAAAAAAAAAAAAAAAAAAAAAAAAAAAAAAAAAAAAAAAAAAAAAAAAAAAAAAAAAAAAAAAAAAAAAAAAAAAAAAAAAAAAAAAAAAAAAAAAAAAAAAAAAAAAAAAAAAAAAAAAAAAAAAAAAAAAAAAAAAAAAAAAAAAAAAAAAAAAAAAAAAAAAAAAAAAAAAAAAAAAAAAAAAAAAAAAAAAAAAAAAAAAAAAAAAAAAAAAAAAAAAAAAAAAAAAAAAAAAAAAAAAAAAAAAAAAAAAAAAAAAAAAAA
>NC_056578.1:4102454-4234954 GCF_018340385.1 Cyprinus carpio | reverse complement strand
AACATACACACATCCATACAAGAGGAGCTGAAGAAAAAAACACAAAACCAGGACAAAAAACTTGACCATAAACCAGCAGAGAAAAGAAACAAAAAAACACTTCTGAAAAATAATCAACAAGTTGTTAATAAAAAAAAAAAAAAAACTAAAAATGAAAACTTAACTAAAAAAGTAAAAAAATTCAGAATTATCAGAATTCACCAATAGAGGGCGCACAAACTCTGTTTATTATGCCTAACTGAAAAATAAAATTAAAATATTTTTTTTTTAAATATTTGTATTTAAATATATATATATATATATTTAAATAAAAAAAATAAATAGTAAAATACAATGTTAATAATCTTTGTTTTATGGAAAACAGATAATATAACAGATATATGTTTAAAAAAAAAAAGAAAAAAAAAAAAACACCCAAATTATTTAAAACTTGTCCAGCAGAATAAATAAAATGAAAAAAATCTGGGTGCATGCAAAACATGCACACATGTTTTGGGGGGATTTAAAATTATAAATCCTATAGCAACTGTCCAAAAGGATTTCATATCAATTATAATAATTTGTTGGCGCATTTCCAGCCATGTAAGGAAAACAAAAATATACTTTTTTTAAAGTCGTGATTAGATGTAATGTCGAAACTTATGATAAAAAGTTCCGTCTTCCTTTTTTTTTACATTTTCATCTGACGGTTAATTTATACAATACAATATTTATTTGTAGAGCCCACTTTAAAACTAACGCAAAGTCGATTCACAGTGTCGGGCACAGAATAGAATAAAAAACTCAAAAAAAAGATAAAAACAAGACTCAAGATCAGATAATTAAAACAACACTAACCAAAACAAGCTAGGGCTGAACCGATGATCCAGGGCTCCTGAAAGACTAGAGAGAAGACGTGTCTTGGTAGAGCAGACGCTAAACAGCTACGAGGAGGCTAACCTGAGATGAGAGGAAATACTGTTCCAGACCTCGTTTACTGAGTCTAGCACTCCCAGGGGGGAGGGAAACAGAGGACAGAGATCCTAGAAGAGCTGTAATGCAGGTTGTCTGTAAAAGATAGCACTTGAGTACTCTCAGAAGTACTGTGTAAAGCTCTGTGAAGGACTAGACCTGTAAGCATCTCATGATACAGAATTAACAGTAAAAACGACTGTAACTGAGTCAGTACAACTTTCACAAGGATCTCTGAAATAAGGGTAGGATTAGAAATAGGACGAACATTGTTTTTTTACGCACAGCACATTTTAAGCCTGTTAGGGAAGGAACTAGTTGCACAATACATTTGTTAATAACCAATAACAGACCAGGACCAACTGTGTGCATGATCTGTCTACAGAAAAGAGGTGGAATTATGTCCTGAGGGCAGATAGTTGGTTTTAGGTGATCAACAGTTTCATGACATGAAATCCAATCAACGTGCTCAGACTCAGATAGAAGAACATCACGAAACATGTGCACTGAATTAAACAGCTGGGATCTTAATGATGGTCCATCTTCTTCAACAAAATCACTGTTGCAAAGAGAAGGAAAAAAAAAAAAAAAAAAAAAAAAAAAAAAAAAGAAGACTATTCAGAGGGATTTAGACCTGCATTCGGTATATTAGGAACCCATGTTCAAAATGAATATAACGATTATTAGTTATTAAGTGCATAAAGATCAATATCTAGGATCGTGTAAATATTAGAGTGAGGCGCGGAATTACAGAAAGAAATTAAAAAAAAGAAAAAAAAAATAAAAGCATATTGTGCATTACGAGACTAGTATGATTTCACATCTAAATCACAGTTTAAAGAGGTCGTCAGATGTTCCGCAGGTTTTCCCATATGGTCTTGTGTTGGATGAGGAAAGATGACGGTGTCATCCACAAACTCTGGAAGAACACAGACTCACGACATCAGATCACTGCTGCATTCACTTCCTCTGAGTGCATTTATTTCAGCGTCTTCTTATATGATATTAGCAGCTGATCTGCTCATTAGTATCGCACGAGTCCCGGTCTCGGCTCAGGTCCAGCTGCTTCAGGATCTCCTCGCAGCTCTCCTTTCTTGAGCTTCATCTCTTTCTGCAGAGTCCTTTCGGCTCTCTAGCACAGAGAGGATCTTCCTGCATCAACGCGTCAGAGTCAGACTGACCCAGACACACATCACACCACAGGCCGCACAACTGCCAAAACTGAAAAATTATGCATTATGGAGAAGCAGCTGATGAAGTACACAAAACAACTCCATGAAATGTCATCCACATCTTATGTTGATCTCCGTGACATTAAGAACTGCACAACCTTTTTTCGTGTGGAAGAGATCTTTCTGTAAATGTTGTTTATATAATGGGGCAAATGAGTCCATTATCCATTTCCAGGCAGAAATCTGAACACTGGATGAACCAGGTTCATAATTATTGTTTGATTTTGAACCTTTGCTTCAGTCTCCGCGTCAGAAGATCTTAAAGGGGATTAAACGGCTGAACGTGTCCAGATTAAAACAGGAGACATGTGGGTGTGGCCAGAGAAAACACCCGAGGATCAAGCTAGGGTTTAGACATTAGCTTTTCTGCTGGAAGAACACACAAAACAGAGAAAAGTAAATACAGGGACTGATTGTCCTCTAAGCTGGTTATAATGTGTAATAGTGTGTTTTTGTGTTGTTATTTATTGTTTGTTATTCATTAATACATAATGTGGTTACAGCTGCATGCTAGGGGTGATGTTTTCTTGTTTCTGGGGAGGTGTTACAGTGCAGCAGAAGGTTGTGCTTCAACAGTGACAGTTCTGATCAAACTCAGATTCAGAACAGAAACAGAGCTGTGATTTCTCAGCAGACTGAAGGTTTGCTCACCTGTCTGTAGGTGGCGCTCTCTCTGAAGAAGTTTCTTTTCTTCTTCAATCTAACGCTCCACCAGAGATACTGAACACCCCTGATATATTAATACGTTTATTTATTTTTTTTACTTAATGTCTCACAGTTCATCATCAGTAAATGCACGCGTGAATTTATATCACACACATACAGTACTATATGTACTATATGTTCACGGCTGATGATGTCTGTGTATTATTGAGGGTCATAAACATAAGTTAAAGTCAAAATAAACCTGGAGGATAATCAGGAGCATGTTTGATTCTGACTGATTTTCGTTTGTTTTAGTGTTTATATCTGACTCTGTTGTTGAACTCAAACTTGGATTGCAGTGATTTAACGGAGGAGGAAGTTAGTTAGTTAGCTATGAAATACTCTCTATAAAGTTTACTTTTGTGTTTAAAGTTGAGTGGGTGAGTGTTTAAAGTGCGGGGGTCACTGTTTAAATTCTTTATATTTAGAATCTCTGTGAGTAAATGAGGTGAATAAATACAGTACACAGATTACATATTGATGCACTGTATATTTCACTGAGTCTCTCTCTCTCAGTGCAGGAGGTCCAGGTGCTGCTGTAGACCCTCTTTTGTGGGTGACAGCAGCACTAGATCATCTGCAAACAGAAGGAATTTAGTTTTTTTGTTTTTTTTTTTTGTTTTTTATTTTAAAATTTGTTTTTTTTGTAGTTTACTTTGATGATGTTGTATGTTTTTCCTCCGATGTACTCTGAACTGTACTCATCCAGAGTGAGCAAAAGGGCTGGCAAAATCACTCTGGACCCCTCACATCCAGCACACTTCCTCTTTGAACTGTTGCCATCTGGTCGACGCTACAGAGCTCTGAGCACCAGAACGACCAGACACAGGAACAGTTTCTTCTCTCAGCCAATCCATCTCATGAACACTTGACAATAACTGTGGAACACACAACACTATTTATACACACATACACTTATTTATTTAACACACATACTTAGTCTACACTTCAAATTTGCACATAATATACAGTAGGTGACCATCCAAAACGTTGCTTCTACCGCCGCCGCTGCGTCTGCAAAGTGCATTTGCAGCTTTTGACCGCTGAGTGGCGCTTTAATCACAAGTTTTCAAACAAGCGCATCAAAGCACATTTTCGCAAATAGACGACAGCTTTGCTTTCACCGAAGTGTTATATTTGACTGCAGTTGGGGAAAATGAAAGAAAATTTTTTTTTTATATTCACAGATGAAAGTTTAGTCCTTATGAAGATATGTGTGTTTCTTAGAACGAATTCAAGCAGGATAAATGTGAAGCCTATGAGCCTGTGCTTATTTCTCTACACCATCTTTTAGATTAGACACATTTAAATAGTGTGCAGTATTATTTATATAATATGAATTATGTGTTATATTATTAAAAAAAAATAGTGGTTTACTTTGCATCGGAGCATTAAAAATGGTAGCATAGTGAGCTAGGTTTGCGTGTTTTATAAATTATTTTCTTTATTTTAGTAAAACGTGAGGCACTGTATAATTTCGCTCCCATTATTTAGGCCTAATTAAACCTGCACGATTTAGCTAAATCATTGAAATTCTAAAGAATGGAGTGATTAATAAAACGTCCTCATGATTAAACTCAAGTTCTCTCATTATAATCAACGAAATACACACGATGTAAAAAAGACCTTCATTAATTGACAACTTCAGTGATTTTAAATGGAGTCTTCTTTACCTGCTTTCATATAATTTAAGTAAAAAATAAATAAATAAAATAAATAAATAAATTGCAGCCGCATTTAAATGCAGGTTTGTATAATATTCCGTAAAATATCAGTGCAAGATTTGCTTTGCGCATGATGCTGAGTGCACGTGCAGTAAATTTATTCTTATAGTGTCTACATATTTATCTTCATTACAAATTCTTGTTTGGTTTTATTTTGGATAATTGCATGTAAAAAAAAAAATTACTGTTGTAATGCATATGCAAAATGTGACTTATTATTCATATTCAAGTGTTTGTGCTAAAATTATTAATGCGCATGCTTGACAGGGAGGTGCCCTCTCGATCGCGTGATATTTTCCTAATAATGAAATAACTGAAAATTGTGGTGTCTCACATACATGAGAAATATATCTACAGACAGCCTGAAATGTCTTTTAAACGAATCAGTTCAAAACGAAAGCATTATTGTAATCTGTGAAGGTTGTATTTATGCGCGTCCATGTGGAGAGAGCCAGCACTGTGAATTTCATCTTGCAGCCGACAAGAAAACATTAGTTTATTAATAAATAATTAAAATGTCTCCTTTTTCACAATTATTGGGCTACTTCTGCCTGTGCTTTGTGGCAAACTTAATGCATGTTCTTGAGCGCGGAATATATTAAGGCTTATTATGGATTATAGATGTAAATTTAATATAAACCTGCGATTAGCTGAATAATGAAAAATGAACGACTAGTAACTAGAAAAATCTTACGTGGGGTCAGTATTAAATACCCTCTAGACCAGGGCTTCTCAAACTTCAGAAGGGTAAGGCCCCCCAAAAACATAGCAAAAGCTCCACGACCCCCCCCCCCCAACTTTTTTGTAAAAAAAAATATAGATTAATAGTACATAGATATATTTAGATTTAGATTTGTATATTAGATATATTCAATAAAAAGATTGTCTCTTTCAGGGGCATCATGCACTCATTATTTTTGAGGTGGCACGAGTTATTTATTTATTATTTATTTTTTTCAAACTGAATTATCATGAAATATCTTAATTCTCACCTTTATAGATTATGATCTATAGTGGGCGATGGTCTAACCTAATAAAGTAATATGCATAAAAAAAACCTGTCTGTTTACTTAATTAACAGATATGGATGCCATGCCATAACATATTTTTAATACGACTGAGTTTATATTTAATGTGAATTTAACATTGCAAGTTAATGCAAATAAAACATTGCAACTTACATTATCAAAGAACATTTTCACTGACAGTCTAGTTCAAGCACTCTCAAAAACTCCCACTAAAATCACTGAAGCGTTTTTTCTCTCTCTCATTGGAATATGTAAATTGATTATATGTCTGTTGTTGTTGCGTTTTATTCTGAATGGATATATTAGGTTATTTGTTATGTTAAAAATAATAAAAAGTTAATTTAAAAAAATCACTGAAGCTGTTTACACTGTGAAATTAATATCTTACCGATTCGTACACATATTTGCACTTTGTTGTTTCTGATGAGAGAATTCGCCAGAAAGAGGTATTCAGTCAGCGAGCGAGTGAAGGAAGCACCGGCATTTTAGCGATGACTCATCTGAACACCTCTGATTGGTCATTGCATTCATAAGCTCAACAGTGTGATTTGGTTATGATGCAGAGCTTCACAAATGCTTCTGTCTCAGCGCATTGCAGAGAAATGAGATTTGAATTTAACAGCTGATTATATGACGCACTGAACGATCTAATCACACTGGTGTGATTGTATTCAAACTGTATTTAATACAGAAAATATTAATCGTTAAATATATATATATATATATATATATATATATTATATATATATATTTTTTTTTTTTTTTTTTTTTTTTTTTTTTTTTTTTTGTGGAAGCTGCATTCAAAATCCCCTTGGCTCAGAAACCTGAGGGGGCACGTGCCCTCTCACTTTAAATGGGCACGACGCCTCTGCCTAGCCCAGTCTGGTGTGCCATGAAAAATTATCCAAACATCATATCTCTATTATAATTCGTTATTATTATTTTAAAACAGAGCGTTTTTGCAAATATTTAACCAATGATAAGTATCATATCATGTCAGTAAAACTTTGTAACGCCACTGGATCCTCAAGCTCTCAGCGAAACCTCGTCACCTCACCCCGCCTCCGTTCAGATTGAGGCGCGCGCGCAGCCTGGAGGAGACAGATCTGTTTTTTTTTTTTTGTGCTATGCAAGGTTAAATAAATGACTGATGTTTTAATATTACAGTGTTTTCTTTACTCAAACACTATGTCTGTACGGGTTAATGTTTTTGTGTGTTTGAAGAGCAGAGTAGGTTTGCCATCTAGCCAATATATTTTTGTACAGTTTAAGATCCTGTGCATAAGCGCCTAATCTTTTATATCAAGAGATTTTGGCCAAGTGTGTTAAACAACAAGAAAAACTAAGCGCCCATATAGCAACAACAAACTTTATATAACCTGTAAAAGTTGATGAAAGCGTATTTGATGCACTTGCCTCAGATACGGCCGCTCTATTGACAGACAAAACACAGATCTCTTCATTCGCCGGACAAATTCGGATTGGGAATCAAATTTTATAACAATTAGAATATTTTAATTATTTTAATATTTTGATTTAGTCTAACCACAGCCCCCCTGCAGTACCGCTACGGCCCACCGGCGCGGCCCACAGTTTGGGAAGCACTCTGTTAAAAAAGCAAAAGCAAAAAATATGTTTTTAAAGCATTTACGCGTTTGTATAAATTCTTCTTTCAGAACGGTCCGTAACGGAGATATGTATAATTATATATATATATAATATATATATATATATATATATATATATATATATATATATATATATATATATATATATATATATATATAATTATACACAGTGAGAGTACACACACACTTATTATGTAAATACAAACTTTTATTTTGGATGCGATTAATCACGATTATAATCGTCTCAGCCCTAGTTAGACTATAGCTAGCATATATAATAAATATAATGAAATAATTTAGTTTAGGCTATGCATAGTGCCTAGACCTGCCAACAAATGCTTATAGTTAGAAGAAAACAAAACAATCCTTAGACATAGACCATCACTGACCTCAATCACACCGGCTCCCTCAGAATCAACTGGGCTGCCAATCTCCTGCGGCTGCTTCTCTTTCTCTCTGCTAAAATATCTTCGAATATCCATCTCATCTGCTCAATGAATTGAAGGATACAACGGTAATAGCATTAACACCCTATGACATTTAGTTTTCAGTGACAACAACATTCTGTGGGGATTGATATTGTTTTAGAATATGCCTATTATAGAGGTTATATTATTGGGAAAGAATAAAGAGTTGTGATTAGCTTGCTTAGTTAACCATTTCTTGTATTTTGCTTGTTCACTCTAGCTAGACTACAGTTTTCCATAGCAAACCAAAATATCCCCTTTCCTTTACCTCAAGAAGGTAAGAAGGTAATTAAAAACAGCGTGCAATTTCACTCTGTATCACGACACTTACCAATCTTCCTTTCACCATTAGCGTGTGTATCGGTGTGTGTGGGTGGGAGGATGCATAGCGAGTTCAGACCAAACTAGAGTAATGACGAGACGAGATGAATCCTCCAGTTACTTGCAGCGCTCCGGTCTACAACGCTCTGAAAGCTGCCAGTTCACACCAATGCAACGAGACGGTGCGGTGCATCATCTTGATAGCACAACGACTCTTTGTACTTCTGTCCAACTTACGACTTCTCGGCTATTTGTAGCTGGATATATATCATTTGTTGCGTCTAAATATGAATGGGGATATGGTTGTTGATAAATCGAATTGTTATTGTTGTTCTTATTATCATTTAGGGGGGCTTAGCAACATTTTGGGGTAGCTTCAGCCCCCCTAAAATAGGCCTAACGACGTCCCTGCTGGCAATAAAGCTAATTCTGATTCTGATTATGATGACGGTCAGCTGTCATTTTACAACGTCACAGAGAGAAAACATCTCCTGACCATCAGCAGCAGATTCTCTGGATCAGTTGTTCCTCTGTTCAACCCTGTTGTTCGGAGTTGGATTACAATCCTGGATTGTCCAAAACCTGAAGAACCCAGTGAGCCTTTACTGAGTAACTTTCTCTACACCAGTAGTTTCTACTCCAGACGAGAGCAGCGCAGTGCAATACACCGAAAGCAAACAGAAACCATTATAATCAGAAATACAGTCTACACTCGAAGCTGCATGATGATTCACGTCACTGGACTGACCTTCGAGATTTCTTTAATAAAACTCTTTATAACTCTTATTGAAGTACACTTTTATTGATTTGATTGATTGATGATTTTTTTTTTGTCATTTTAATAAAAGACACATTAATTAAATCAGTACTCTAAATGCTGTGAAGTGTTTTTCTTTATAAATGGAGGTCTTGTGAGCTCACTTCATTTATCCACCACACCACCAGCTGATTCAAACAAACTGAGACTTCAGACATGAAAAACAGTGATGTTTAGTGAAGGGTTACGAGATCCTGCAGATATACAGACACTTGATCTAAACTTGATTTGATTGATACGACGTAAGTGCACCAATATTTTTGGATCCACTTTTTGTAAACCTTCTGATGAATGTAAAATGTTTTGTTTCTCGTTTCATTTCTTTCTGTAATGATCACAGTTAATCCGTCAGCAGGTCCGGCGGGGTCCAGTCACTCTTCACCGTATGACCCTCTCTCTTCAGTCAAACACAGGAGATGTTTAGCAGAGTGTCCAGACAGCGCTTTCCCTGAAGGACAGAAGTGATCAAAAGGAGCAGAGCAGCAGTCAGACTGACCTGTGTGCTTTTTTTCAAGTGTACTGAGTTTAGGATTAAATTAATTTGTAATATTAAATTTGTCCATTAACGTGTTTAGGTTTTTTATAACAATTAAACTAGATTTTGTGCTTCCATCCATTTATTCTCCGAAACGCTATCCACTGAGTTCATCAACACACAATCTAGGGTTTTTAAAATATGATATTTATTCTAGATTAGGGCTGCACGATTATGACAAAAATCATAACTGTCGATTATTCCCTTGAAACTATAAATGTGATTATTAATTAAACGCGTCACGTGTTAAAGCGACTGAATCTGTGTGTGTTCTCCATGATATTCAGTCTCCTCATAACAACACAAACTGCACATATGTGTGTTCACACCGCAAATATCATCACATAAAATCACATCAGAATCACACACCGACTATGAGTGTTATTCATCATCTGATAACGTCTGTTTTATTGAGGCATCGTTATTCTTAGAAAGCGAAAGTAAAACGGGAGAAATCGGGAGCACCTTTGCACTGCCACGGATTTGTGTCTCTTATATTTGAATGTGTTTGATTTCTCTTAGTCTCCGGTGAGTTTGTGTCCTCACTGAACGTCGATTATGTGTCTTATGTGATTTATTCTGAAGAAACGAATCCCTCCGAGTTTGTTTTATATTGGAGTCTGTCTGTATTTTCCAGCCCGATCTCACGGCAATTCGTACAGATTTTACGAGGTGTCTAATATTCGTACGAATTCGTACGACCACACTCGTACAAATTCATGACGATTTTTGCCAAATCGTACGTATTTTACGAGTTGCACATTCGATGAATTTGTACGAATGACCTACACCAAACCCCGCCCCTAAACCTACCCGTCAGTGGGGGTCTAGCAAATCGTATGAAATCGTACGAGTGAGGTCGTACAAATTCCGTACGAATTAGTAGTATTGAGTTGTTAGAGTTTGGTTGTGAATTTTTCGTGAGATTTGGTCGTGAGATAGCGTTGGACAGCAGGTGTTGGTCAAAGTAAACATGTGAACAGACTTTCATGTAAGAACACCATTGGATCTCATTCAGTTTTATGCTTAAATACTCCATACAGACCCGATGAGAGATAAATATTCATATATTTATAGAGTAGGGGAGCGGGGCACATTGTAACGCGGGGTGAGTTGTAACACACGAGGTTTAAATATATCCACACATGCTTGCATAACCAAATTTACAGCAAAGTTAACCATATCAGCATTATAGAGAGAAAAAAAGTGTGCCCAAAATTCAAAAATCTTTTGAAGATATTGCTGAACGATTATTTTACCATAGTAAATTATATTTTCTGCTAAAGTAAATGTTTCATCTCAGTTTTTATTACTCATTTAAAATGAGACAAACCTGCCATTATTTTTTCAGTTTAGATTGTGTGTTAATGCTTCGCTAACTATCAGAAGACAGTCGCGCAGATGGGGCTGCTGTACACACGGCGGGAAAGATAGCTTGCTTACATTCACTGGACATTCGGGGTTTTTTTGCCAATTAAACTCTTTACGGCTGTTATGTTTTGAGCCCAAACTAACTCAGTCATAAATATATGCTCTTTACGTTGCAAAGCTTAATTTCTAGGGGAAAAAATGTAAAAAAAATTAACCCATTAAATTATTTAAACAATTTAACTACGTGACATTATAATATGAAACCAATAATAAAATGTTCAGAATAACATCCCTGTTATTGCACAAAGCTCCATTTTTGGAATTACCATTTTATGTGTTTTATAATAATAACAACTTTTAATGTATCAAATAATATAAATCCATTAAACGACAATACCATTTGATCTAAAGGAATCAAACCAACTTTAAAATATTCAGATTATTATTCCCTATAATGCACAAGGCTTGCTTTTTCAGATTGTGCATTTATTGTTTTTAAAAACAATATTGCAACCATGTATATATATCACAACAGTAAACCCACACAATGGAAGGTAAATATTGAAAGTACACACAACAGGCATGATACAAATATACTAGTATGGATTGTTATGTGTAACAATATCCCCCTCCAAACATGATATATGCTCAAAATTGATTAAAGATACTTGAAAAATATACATATAAGCTGGAGAAACAAACCTCATAACATTATTACAAAATTTAACCAAACTATAAAATTATTGGCTTAAAAACTATATAATACTATATATATATATATATATATAGATATATATATATATAGATATATATATATAATATATATATATATATCTATATATATATATATATATATATATAGGCATGATCTGGTCATTGAAATTCCATTAATTCACACACCAAGAGGTCATCATCCACAACACAGACCCTCACACTACACACTATACACCCTGGACTACATTTTCCCATGCTCCATTGGAGACCAATCACACACACACACAGCACAATCAACAGACACGCTTTATAAGATTGGACCTTCCCCTCAACACACTGCCCAGTATTGTTTAGCGTTGAGCACTCTCCGAGTGTAAGCTACTTACCAAGCCTTTCCGTGTTTGTTTTCTGTCTGGTCTCAAGTATTGTTCTGTGGTTTCTCACTCTCTCCCAGTGTTAGCTGCGATACTGAGCCCTTATCTTGTTTTCTTAGTCTAGTCTTGTCTCATTGTTACCTGTTCCCTGATTCCTGCCTGTGTACCTGGACTATCTCTCTTTGCCTTGCCCTGTTGAATTACGTATATATATATATATATTTTAAAAAAATTATCAAACAAGTATTTTCAATATTGTCGCATATCATTTGGCCAATTATCACAAACAGGCATTATTTTACTGGTAAACGCTTTGTACAAACACAATTTTTCTCCCAGCAGATATTTTATATGAACAATGGAAATATCACTCATAATAACATTCATTGTACATGAAGAACTGGGTTCGGCATAACATGTTCATTGTAAAACCTTGGTTACCGCCAAGAATGGGCCAATATATACTTACCCTAATTTTATTACAAATGTGTAGATTTTTTTTTTTTTTTTTTTTTATTAAGGCTATTTCCCAGTTGGCATAATAATTTTAATCCAATTCTCATATGTAATATTAATAATACAACCCTACAAATGCCCCAACTTTGTGTGTAATTGGTCAACAATCGTTTTCGTGACAAACAGTTTTTAAAGAAACTCCTTACTACGACTGTTAGATCCATCCTAAATGTCACATCAGTATATCTTAAACTTCTTTGTATGCCTTGGCATAGCATTTGGAGTATGGTTAGCATATTAATGTTTTTTTTTTATATATATATATATATATATATATTATATATATATATATAATAAAGTAAAATAAGAACTTATATATGTCATCCTATAAATGCAGCTGTTAGCAGAAAATACTCAACGTTTGTGATAAGTGTTCCCTTTTGTAACATATCAGTTAAGATATTTTAACATTTATTTTTATATTGGTGATTTTCTATTTCTTTAGGGTTGACTTTCAAATAGACGTAAAGATAAATAAATAAAACAAAGCCTTCATTTACAATTTATTTTTAAAAAAACCCATAATTTTTACTGATAAACAAAGTGATTATTCTGTTTAATTATCTTAGCAAAGCTTTATACAAGTTAAAAAATAAAATAAAGAATAAAACCATCATATATTACCTTTTGTAACCCTGGTCTTAAAATATATTTGATACTCTTGCTAACATGAGATCACTAAATAGAAGCCTATAAAAACAATAAAAATTCTAAAACTTTTTTTATCTTTATGTGACTGTCCCTAATGTTATGTAGTGATTTTTTTATAAAGGAATTTTATTTTTAGGGTACTCCAAAGTGACCAGCGTTGTACTTTTTTCCTCCCCCTGAGACTTATTGCATTATATAATATATAAATATAAACGAAGTTATTTGACAAAGAACATACATTGATTGGCATTACCGTGATAGTGCTGAACAAAACATGGGAGCGGATACACTCCTTATTTTAGAAGAAAATTTCAGATGGAATTAATGGCTTTTTTCATCTCTACTTTTTTTTTTGCAAAAAAAACAAATACTAAAGGCATATCTGAAAAAAAAACAAAGGCTTTTGCATCCCTAGGGGGAAAAATATTCTGAATATTTTTTCAGTTTGGTTTTTAACCCAAACTCCCAAAAGTGTCAGAGTTTAATTAAAAAGGGTACAGTTTTAAAAATGTGAAAAAAATTTGGGGTTTACTACTATATAAAAAACAATAAAAATATAATCTGAAAAAGCAAGCCTTTTTGTATCAAAGGAATTTAAAATTTTGAATATTTTAAAAAGTTGTTTGATTTTCCCTTTTGATCAAATAGTGTTGTCATTTAATGGATTTTTTAAAATTTTTCCAAAATTAAAGTTGTAAAATTATTATAAAACCCCATAAAATGGTAATTTCCAAAAATGGAGCTTTTTTGCAAAAACAGGATGTTTTTGAACTTGTATTATTGGTTTTTTTATTTTAATGTCATGTAGTTAAATTATTTAAAAATTTAAATGGTTAAATTTTTTTAATTTTTTTTCCCCAGAAATTGCCCTTTTCCAACGTAAAGGCATATATTTTGACTATCTGAGTTAGTTTGGGCCCCCAAAAAAATAACACCACAAAGAGTTTTTTTTTTGGGAAAAAAACCCCAATGTTTCCATTTAAAGGCCAAATTTAAATTTGGCCGCCCGGCTTTACACTTTCCTTACTATGTGCCCCCCCGTGCATTTCTTTTGGGCATTAGCTGAATTTAAAAATTTTTTACTTTAATACATTTTAATGAAAAAGACCCCAAACGGGGAATAAAAACCCGAAAAGTCAATGTTTTAAAGTTAAGAAATTATTATTTCAAGCAGGGACGGACTGGGAGGAAAAAGGCCCTGATTTTCTCCTAAATAGGGCCCAAACCACAACCACAAACAGTCCCCTACTGTTTCCAAATTTCAGCAAATTTTTTTGCATTTATGGCAAATAACATCACAAAACCCCTGGGGAACCCTTTTAAAAAACAAAGGGAAAACCTCACAAAATTTTTCTAATGATTTTCACTACAAAACCCACCAAAAATTACAAACCTCGGGCCCGGGGGGGGATGTTCATTTTTTTGGGGAAGCGATGATGAAAAAAGCAAAATTTTCCCAAAAGAAGATACAGCTGAAGTTTAAAAATTTCATTACCTGAAAGATTGATTTAAAATTCATTTTAATTTTGGTATTTACTAATCCCTTAAATTTAAAAATTAAAAAATTTTTTTTAAATTGGCCTGAACTAACAAAAAAACCCCAAGAACAGCTGTATTTTTATTACCTAACGTTAATAAATAACTTGGAACAAAAGCCCCGCTCATTTTTAATGTTAGTTTAATTTCATTAACTTTTCTTTTACAAAGGAAGTTCATCGAAAGCAAAAGCACTGATCTGAGGTTGAGTGTCCCCGTCAGGAGAGTAAAAAATCGAGGGGCCAAGTGAGCGAGAAGAGGGGGTTTTTCCCCCACAGGGCCATCTGTTTAGCCAACCCAAAAAACCGACCGGGCTATATGATGATTAAAACCAAAAGACTGGCTTCGGTTTTCCCCCATCTATAAACCTTCATTTGACGGTTTTGGGTTCAGAGTTTCAATTGGGTATTCAGTTATACTTTTAAAAAAATTGATCTGATTCTGGTTTTATATTTATGCCCCCTTGCCCTTTTAAAAGGGCTAACAGACACCAATCATCTTTTTTACAAGCGTATGTATGCACCTTTCAGGAAGAGGGTTAAACTAGGTATTGCAGCCCAAAATCAAACACGGGAGGGGTTTTTTCACCCGGCCCCTCCCCCTCAGACTTTATGCGCAGGTTGCCGATTGATGACACAAACAGAAACGGCGCACTTGATGATGAATGAAATAAAATACAATGTGTTTGGGTAACTGGGTAACTGGCAGTGGGCGGGTTTCACCAAAACAAAGATTGATATTCTTTTCCTGAAACACACATTTCGAAGGAGAATAACTGACTGTAGCTTTGGTTTTTCATTTAAAGAAGTATGTTAACTTAGCATGTTTCTTAAATATCTTCAAACATATTATGGTATTTTTATGCTTTAGTAGAGTCACAAATTTACATACAGAAACCTTTTAAATTTTTTAAACTAAATAAAGATGTTTGGTATTATTATTATTGTTGTAACATCCATTTGTAAAATGACCACTTCTCACGGGTGGCCACAGCTGAAAGTGGATGTAGCCTCACCACTGTATATTTCACTGAGTGTCTCTCTCTCTCTCTCTCTCTCTCTGTCTTTCTCTCTCTCCTCTTCTCTCTTCCCCTCTCTCTTCTCTCTCTCTCTCTCTCTCTCTCTCTCTCTCTCTCTCTCTTCTCTCTCACTTCCGGTTGACTGTTGGGCGTGCGCGTGGCAAAAGAAAGGTTTGGTGCGGGTGTTGAATTGAGACTGTGGAGTGAATCTCCCTTTTTTTTTTCCTGCTTTGGCTACGTTATTTAAGTGTTGGTGATTTATTTTCTTGTTGCTTGGGCCGCGTTGCTGCCGTGTTCTTTTAGCGTCTGTATGCACGGCCCCACTGGTCGCATTTTTTGAGTAAACTCACCGCGGCGCACACGGTGTTAAAGTGCGTCCGCGGTGAGCGTGGAATACTGTTGTCTAGCTGTAGGAGAAGTTTATAGACAATTAAACATCATGTCAGCTTCTAAATGAATAGTGCTATAGTTATTTTTCTTACTCCCCTCTGTTAAAAAAAAACAAGAACAAAAAAAGGCAACTGAAGCTGGTTGAGACTGGAATTGTTTGTTGACAATCTTTTTACTCCAGTCCTTCCACGTTTCCATACCGTCCAAAAAAGTGCTGCTGTCCAAATGTTCCCCCTTTCTATAAGTGGATGAAAACATTAGTGAGAATTATGTCCTCGATATTATGCAAATTGGTGGTCACCTATTAAGATGATACCAATTGTTGCGGGTTCGCCTCTCTTGAAAATTGTGTGTCGTTTAGACGTTTCGTTTACATGTTTTACAAGATGACGAGGAGCTCGATCTATCACTGCATCTTAAAAGCCGATACATTTTTGACTAGTTGATAGCGAGATTGATCTGTCCTCAACGACGGACAGAAAGACCCCATGTTTAGATTTGCGGGGGAGACAGAGTCACTTGGTCCGCGCTTGCCCATGTTAAAAATAAAGTAAAACAACTCAGCGAATGATGTTTCCAGCAGGCTGAGACCTGGTTGAGGCTGGGCCTCCTGTGGCAAAACAGGTGCAGTGGAGGAGACAACTATTGTGGGCTTCGGTCTGAGAGTGAGTGCGCAGCGGAATGTTGCTTCATGAAACTGATCCCACCCATGCGGTTGATTAAAAAGTGCATCGGACCCTAAAATGCGAAGTGACAGGAAAGCGTGGAATTTTCAGGGTTCCGTAAGTCCTGCTTTTAAGACGGACCCACAGAGAACAAATGCTAATCGCGCGGGTCAACGTTTGTCAGCGCCCGTTTTTGGTTGGTGGATGTCTTGGAAATGGAGACGGAGCCAAAGTGAATTTTCAAAGTTCCATCTAAAAGAAAACAAATCTGTTGGATGTCAAGGCCGTTTAAGGCTAAGAAGTAGATGTAGAGGAGGTTTATGGTGAAGACGGAATGCGAAAAGGGCATTTGGTCCTTCCGATTCCAGTGGTCAGTTTATCCTCAGAGTGCTTTGTCTCTATCCAAAGGTTAGGCAGTGGATGACATTAAGCCTTTTTCTCAGAGCCACCAAAAAATAGAGAGGGGTGCGTGTTGATGATTAATTGTTCCTGACATTAAGCAGTTTGTTGGTAAAAACTAAGATCTTTTATGTCGGAGGGGTGTTTCCAACAAAGAGTGTATCGTTAAAAGAAGATAGTGAGAAAATTCACTGTCTGATGAGGCCAATGAAGAGTCCTGAGAAAGCCTAACAGCTTCGTTATTGATGTGTTGGGTGGGTGGAGTGCTGCTACTGTTGTCTTTTTTTCATCTTTTAGCTTCTTTTCTAAAGGAGGAGTGAAGTAAATATTGCCAACTCTGAATGTAAATGGTGCAGAGACATGAAAACCAAGAGCAGAAATATTTGAGGTATTTAACACAGAGGGAGAAATTGATGTTGTTATGCTGCAAAGAAACACACCCAGCGACCTAAGAATGCCGCTGATTTGGGCAGGGGAGGGGTGGGGGGTCTCCGTTTTTGAGCCACAAAACCGCACCTTAGTGGCGGGGTGGCCATTCCTTTTTCTAAAACTTTCAGTCCACAAGTCTTATCAGGTTGAGGAAATAGTTAAAGGTCGGCGTTTAAAAGTAAGAGCTACTTTGACACAGTTTATTTTAGAGTTTTTATTTGTGGGATATTCCAACCTCAGCAGTAGGAGAAGACTTGGTTTTTTCTGAATACCATGTGCTCGGTTTTACACAAAATGCTTGTGGGGAAGGAACATTTGTTTCTTGGGTGGTGATTTTAACATTGTACGTTGTCAAATTTGGACAGGAATCACGTTTGAACCACATTTAACCCTCTCGAATTTTATTTAACTCCAGCTTGTTAACACACACGATTTGTGTGACATCTGGAGACAATTTCACGAGAACAAAGACAATCTACTACTTGGACTCATTATTCGTGACAGTGGTGATTTCTCTGGCTAAGACTTGAGCGATTTTATGTTTTTAAGCATCATTGTAATATTGTAATAAGAATGTTTAATTACAACCACTCATTTCGTCTGATCACAGGTATGGTGCAGTGTTCTGTGTTTTCTAAATTTCTATTCAACCAAGGAGTTGCATACTGGCCGCTGAAACACCAATTTGTTAAGTGACAAATATTTTTTAAGAGCACTTTTTTTTCAAATTGTTCTGGGATTATTTCAGAACTACAAAGAGTTCTTTTTAACATCTTTAACGCAGTGGTGGGATTTTGGAAAAGTTCCAACATAAAACAATTTTGTTTTTACAATACACCTCAAAACGTCACTAGAGAGATAACTTTGAGTATGAAACACCATTGGGAGGCTGACATTTTAAAACTTCAAGAAATGGCTGAGACAACTGGGTGCCCGACAGTATAAATTGTACTCTCTTTTAAATAACAAAGACACAGTGGCTGATTTGCTTTGCTGGTGGCAAAACAACAGGGGGCCCTGGTCAGGTCCTCGGTTGTCCCCAGAGAATTTTGGAACCAGATGGATGCTCCCATTCAAATTCTTTTTCAACTTGGAGAAGAAGAATGGGCAGAGCAGGGCCATCCATGCCTTGCGCTCTGAATCTGGGGGTTTATTAACTGAAACCCTGGCTGACATTCGCAAGAGAGCCAGTTACTTTTGTATGAGAACTTGTATAGGAATGACAACTTGGAGAGCCAGATACAGGGGTGAAAGTGAGTTTTTTGAGTGACTCTACCTCAGTGTATCAGAGGAAGCCAACACTGAAATCTCGGGTGCCTTGCAGCACGAGGAGAGCTGTATAAAGGGCTCTCCAAAACAAATGTAGTCTGGAAAAGCACCGGGAATTGATGGTTTGCCAGTTGATTTTTAATAAATCTTTCTGGTCAGATCTGAAAGAGGACCTTTTTGGAGGTGTTGAATGAAAGCCTGGCTGAAGGTCAGCTGCCTGTGAGCTGCGTAGAGTCAGTACTAAACCCTCCTGCCTAAGAAGGGCGACCTTACAGAGATTAAGTGTTGGCGGCCAGTATCATTACTTCTGGTAGTGAGTCTAACCTGCTCTCTAAAACTTTGGGGGCCCAACACGGCTTCGCCGGAGGTTGATGGGAGTGTCATCTCATCCCTGCCCAGACTTAGACTGTGTTCCCCATAGATCAGTATTGGCTCATATTTCATTGGTTCGTTGCTGTTTTTGGGGAAGTCTCCAAGTTGTTAATTTAGACACTGTGGGTTAATCTCTTTAGACCAAGAGAACGCCTTTTGATCTTGTTGAGCATTGCTTACTTGTGGATGGTTTTAGAGGCTTTTGGGTTTTAGTCAGATTTTTATAAATTCTATTAAAGTTCTTTATAGGCACGTTCAGAGTATTTTCTTAATGGGCACGTGTGTTTATGTGCTTCCTTTTAGTGTTTCATAGAGGTATTAGACAGGGGTGTGCGTTTGTCCGGTATTGCTTTAATTCTTTGGCAATAGCACCACTCTTACAGCAAATCCAGAGCCAAACTTCCATGGTAATGTTTTGCCAAACGGTAAGAAAAATGTATATTATTGTCAGCATAGTGCTTATGATTAAATAGTTATGATTACCAGGCAAAGTGATATTCAGTTCCTGTTACGATTACTTAGAACATTTAAAGGTTTATCTTTCTTCGCAGAATAAACTGGGGTAAACAGTGAAGTCCTTTTATTGATAGGTAAGTGGGCAGATGGAAAGACCAGACTTCCCTGAAGGTTTGAGAGTTTGGGGAAAATTTGGTTTTAAATACTTGGTAGTTTGTTTTGTGTGATTAGTCCTACAGTCCAGAAAAATTGGAAGTGAGTCATTGAAAAATGACAGGTCGTATAAATAAATGAAAATGTTTAGTGCCGAAGATGTCGGCCCGAGGTCGTATTTTATTATTAATAAGTTGGTTGCATCTTCATGTGTGGCACAGGTGTGCCTGTGTTGACCCTCCCTCCACAACTGTAAACCAAAATCCACGCAGCTATTTTTGAAATAGTATATTTTTCTGGGATAAATTGCGATGGGGTCCCACAGAATGTGCTATTCTTGCCAAAAGAATATGGTGGCCATGGGTTAAGACAACCGTCAAAGTAGGATAGCAACCTTTCGTTGGGCAGTTTTTACAGAAACGACTAGGTTGGGTTCAGTTGATTTTAACTGGGCGTGCCTGTTACATACGTTAATTTTACAAAACCTTGAAGGTTTTATGACTGGATAGAAATCTTTTCTTTCTAATGTGGTATCGCGATTGAAAACTGAATACTTCTAGCCTTCCATTGTTTTTATAGAAATACTTTTAAAAAAGTTTGGATTCTTTTCTTTTATTCTCTAAAAAGCAAGAAAGCCCCGATCTCTTCCAGTGTCTAACTGGAAGTACCTCTAATGTTTGTGAGCACGTCTGGATTTGTCCCTGTCAGTGGACTTTTCCCCGGACTTAGTAAGACACTCCAATTATAGTAAGTCACCAAATGGGGGACAGCTATTGGAACTAGCTGGACCTGAAGTTTTAAGAAATGATGAGGGAACCGGCTCAACGTTGTGGGATTTAGATTCAACGCGTCTGATTGCACAGCTTTTTAGAGAAATGGTCAACAACTCTTAATGACGTACAGAAAGGACTCTGCTGACTGAGTATGGTGAATGTGCCTCGTGCAACCTCAAATCCTAAAGACTCTTTTTCCTTGTTTTGTTTTTTTCTTTGAATTTAGAAGTGGTTTTCTGTGGTTGTCTTTTTTGAAGTGGGTTGACTCCATGTGGTGTAGATTTTCTTTTCCACATGCACTGGGAAAGTTCTGTATAAATGTTTGTGTAATTAATTTTAACCAAAAAATGGTAAAATGATCGAACTGTATACGCTATGGCGTGTTTTTTTTAAGCTTGAGTATGGATTACGAAGCCTGAGTGGAGAGCATTATCTAAACCACAGTTGACCATCAAAACAGTTGATTTTGTGCGTGGAGAATTTCTTCACGGTGCCGTCGCTGTCAATGCTTTTACTTCAATTATAAATCCTGAGATTGATGCGGGTGTACCCTTTGTTGCCACGGAGAGATAGACTATCTTTCAATACTTTGTGAATTGTGCTAGATTGGAAATCTTCTATTTTTGTGTTTAGGCAGTATTTTTAACTAATTATAATGGAATCTTTTTCTATGGTTGCTATTTGTTTGTGTATGTAATATGTAAGGAAGAAAGGTGTTATTTGTCATTGGCCTGAATTTTTATTTTAGGCCAGCAAAACGGCCATTCTCTATGTAGTAGAAAGAAAAAGATGGAACCAACTTTTGACACCAAATGGTGGGTTGAATTGTTTTTAAAAACATGGTAACAAGCAAGAATACTTATAGATTTTAGATACTATAAACATATGGATGATCTTGCTTGCGCTTTTTGAGGACATTTGGTGTTACAATGAAGCTTTGTTGCTCTGTTTTTTTGAAGGTGAGTTTGGTTTTTACCACGTTTGTGAGGTTTTTTAATTAATATCATAAATAATATTGTAACTTAATTGGTGGTAAATTTATCTTTGTAAATAAAAAGGATTTAAAAATATCAAATTCTCCTCCTCCTCTCTCTGGCTTTCTCCCTCTCTCTCATCTCAAGGAGAAGAGGGGCGTCTATCAGTCAAAGGAGTCAAAAAAAAACTAACAACAATACAAAAAAGCTCAATCAACTCTCTGCTCTCTCGTCTCTCATGTCGTTGACTGGGGTAATACCAAGGTGTATCCTCCTGATCCTGTAGTGAACTCATGATGGAGACAAATCCACAGTGACCTCTTCACCTGCTGGTAACAAAACCCGCTCCTCCATGACGAGTGCCTGGCGCTCTGGAGGAGATCCGCTGGTACACCAAAAAAAAGGGTCACGAAGCAAAGTTCAACAAACCCTGGAGTCTCCTCGATAAAACTGGAAGAGCCAGGCATCCAAAAAATAGGTTTCACGACACCAGAAAGCTGCTTATAAATACGTCTGCGGTCAGATCATTCTGGTGGACTGAAGGATGGAGATGTCTCTCTACGGCTGGAGAAACTCTCATATCATCGAGGATGACGATTTCATTTTCACTGTTCCATGTGAGCGGAGAAAGTTCATATTAACAGCAAAATGTAGTCTCAACATCACGAGGTAGTCAAAAACTACAATTCAATCTAAACCTCCTTAAAGGAATAGGTTAATTTCCGGAATATAGTATTATTTTCGGTAATATGTTTTAAGAAACTCAATAATTTTATATTGGATAATAAATTTACAACTTATGCTTTGATAGTTTAAATTCTGTACCACAATTATGTGCTTCATTAAAACTGTTGCATTCAGTTTGCTGTAATTGTTTCTCACAGATACCGCAGAAGATCGCAATGGGAAGCTCTAATTATCTTCACTTTATGCCACTATCTGAGCTCTGCAAATGGGTCTGTTTGGGCGGATCCTCATCCAGATACAGAAACGAAAAAGAAACAAAAAATAAAAAACACATGGTAAGTAATCTGGCTGAATAAATTTTAAGAGGTGGTGAGCAGCAAGGAGTTTTATTATCTTCTCATGTGTTGGATCTCAGTGTTGAATAGTGTACATGGGGATCTGTTCTGCAGAGAAAAGAAAAACCACTACAGAAATAGGAACATTCATGAATCTGCTTAACCCCGTTCAACGGGAAAGATTCCAACTAACTGAGAGGAGAGACATGTCTGAACCCCTGATACACTACAGCCAAAAGCCGATACCCCCTTACAAAAACACAACGCTCTAAAAGATATTTATATTAGTTTCTTTTTGAAGGGGGCCCGGGGTTTAGAAAAAATGAATGAAATTTTTTTTAGCATTTTTGTCACTTTTTCACCCCCTTTCTAGCTGAAAGCGCCCAAAGCCGCAGAAAGACACAGTTTCCCCCAGGGACCCCCCCCCCCCCCACAACAGCCCCAGAAGTCTAGCATCGGCACGTCGTGTTTTTATGCCATCTGTCTGAGGGTTTAAAAGTTATTTAATGGGGGTTTCAAGTTTTGAAATTTGTGAGCAATAATTAACCCCCGTGTTTTCTCTCTTTCTTTTGAGGAAAACCTGGGAGACTGATAAAAGGTATTTGAAACGTTTGTTTTTTTGCTGTTTTTCAGAAGAACTGTAACTGCTAAATTTTCATAACATTAAAAAACTCTTCATGTATGTTATGCGACAGAAACTAATTGACTGTTTGCTGAGTCTGAGGGGAGTATTGTATCGAAATACCTGAACCCCCCAAACCCAAAACGTCATTCACAATCATCCAAAATATTTTAGATTCTTTATTTCACACGTGACACCGAGATCTAAACTTTTTTAAATGCTTTTTTTTGGTATTTTAAAATTTATTATAATTTATCATATTTCACAGTTATTCATCAGAATAAAGAGCACCCCATGTCCCCAAATTTTTCCTTTTATTATTATTATTTATTTTTTTAATTATTATTATTTTATTTTACTGTTATTTCCTTTCCAAAACTGATCTTTCTGCTTATAAAAATACTGTAAAAGTTTTCAATTATAGCTGTGTTTTTACTCAAAAAATTTTTGTTTTTTAATTTTAGTTGTGGAGACATAATAAGAAAACTAGGAAGCGGGGTATTTATCATCTCATTTATAAATGCATAAATGTATAAAGCATCTCATCACATGAGGTTAAAAACTTTTTTGCTCATGTATTTTCCTCCGTTGAATCACTATTGCCTGGAGAGTTTACATCCAAAAATCTGAGGTCACTGGACGTAAACTGTGAGGGTCGTGGGGTTTTAAATCACACTGGGGGGAAATTTTCCATTTCTTATGCTTTTGACCCCAAAGTTTCTCCCCTCTGGTCGTCACTATTGGGGTAAGCTCACTTTAAATTACCCTCCCAAAAACTTCGGGTTTGTTGTGAAACTGGAATTTGCTACAAGAACAGATCTGCTTTAACTCCATCAAGGGGTTTTCTGGTTCTTGTTTTCAAACGGCCCGGGTTTTTACCCCAAACACGATCCATTTTAATTCCTCTGACCCGGACCCAACGACTGGGTTTTCGTTATTTATAAACCGCGTCTTTTTTAAACGTCAAGGGGAAAAACTCTCCGACCACACACAGTTTCCGGATCTCGTTCCTTTTTTCATCCTGAGCAGGAAGAGCCACTTAAATCCGGATTGTCCAAAACCTGAGAACCACTAAATCCGCCTTTTTACTGAAAAAACAGCTCAGATCCCTGACTGCCAATGCGTTTTAAACAAAAGGACAACATTTAAAGCACAAAAACCGGGATCTTCACCAAATTCAAGGTGGGGGGTTTTGATCCCCAGTCTATACATGAGTTTTTCAATTTTGAAAAAGTGGGTGCGGGGTGGAAAAACCCCCTGCAGAGACTCCAACCCGTCAAACCCACCTGAAGAAGGAAAAAGTCCTCCGGTAAAGAGGATTACGGCAGTTTTGTGGTGTCCCCTGTCAAAATCTGCGGGCTCGTGTTTTTTTGCCCTTCGCGAGAACCGTTGATTTCCGAGTTAAGTTTTTTGGAATTAGTTTTAAATTCTCTTCTTTAACAGACATGTACATGTTCTAATTGGGGATAATGCACTGCAAACATTTACAGTCACTACCTTTTTCCCGTTTAAAACCAAAACTCTGCAGGAGCAGACTGAAGATGTGCGCCAAAATTAAATCCCATCCTAAACAAAAGTCAATACCCCAAAAATCCTACTACACATACAAGATCAAATCCCGCTGCACATTCTCTTTCCTGATCATTTTTTTTATGGTGAATAGATACTCTTGTGTATTGTTTGTGTGCATGTAAAACGGGTCATACAGCCTTTTTAAATTTGTATCCTTTTTTTAAAAAAGGGAAAATTTAAACTGAAAAAAAGTGAATGTACGTGTAATGGTGCACATTCTCTTCTTTCGAGAGAGAAAATTTTTTTAAAACAGTCTTCTCTTTCTCAAGCACTCAACTAATACACAGACAAAGAAACATCTAAACACTATTCCTAAACATATCCCTCTCTGATCTAGACTTGATGCTGTGTACGAAATTTTTTGGGTCTTTCCCTTTGTAATCACTGTAAAAAAGCACTTCTTCTAAAAAGTAAATGTAGCGGAACAGACTGATTTGCGGGTTCTCCAGCGCTAAAAACTTATCCTTTAGGAACATTACTTTTTTTTTTTTTTTGATTCAAATAATAACATATTTTTTATATAATTTTTCCATTTACTGATGAGCAACATACTTGAAATGTTTGATTAAACTTTTATAAAGGTGCCTCGGCCAAAAAACCCTTTTTTTTACTTTGGGGGTTTTTTTTTTCAAATACATTTCTTTTACAAAATAAAAATATCTAATTGAGTTTCGTCAATTGTAAATTTTACAACAGCAAAATTAAAAAATACACAGCTCATCAAAACATAAATAAAAAAGTAAAAAATGCAGATTTTCGAATGTCGACAGCCTTTTCCACAAAAGGCTGGGCTGTTAATAAATTTAATAGACTGTTTTAAATTTTATATATAAAGCCCAGAATCATATCTAACAGTATTTTTCTGACGTGTGGTTTATTTTTTAGTGTTTTGGCTTTATACTAGTTTTCAGCGGGAAAAAAACTGAAAGTGGAATCCCTGTCCCAGGTTAGTGTACACCGCCAGTTTGGTCTTTTTTTTATTTTTTAAAAAAACCCTTTTTTTTGATTTCAAAACCCCCTTTATTAAAAAAAAGACAGAATGAATTTTTTCTAACCTATTAAAGTTCAGATCTAACGGGTTAAACAAACACAAAACCTTTATTTCCTATGAAAAAAAAAAAGTGAAAATACTTCTTCTGGATCAATCCTCCCATCATCAACCGGTTTGGTCTTATTTTTACCTGCCTAGAACTGTATAAAGTAAATATTTTATTGCAAAAGCAGTTTTACATTTGTTTATTTTGATCTATTAGTGTGCATCATGTTGCTCCAAAATTTTCAATGCTCTTTATCACTCTAAGCCACTTTACGTAGTGTAAAAATTAAATTTTTTTCTTTCTTTTTTTGTTGTTTACTGTAATAGACAAGACTTTTCCAAAAGATTCCTGATTCCCAATAAAAGTGTTCATTTTTCTTGTAGTGTTTTCTAGCGGGAAAAAGTCTGGATTTTTCAGGTTTTTCAAAGTTTGCTTGTTACAAAAGATCATTTTTGACTGAAAAATTTGGTTTTTGGGGGAATTTAGGTTTGACATGACCGGTGCTTTATTCTAGTGTTCGAAATCAGTGTGGGAACTTGATCAGTTGACACAGAGCAGAAGAATGGAGTACCCCTCCAAAAACGCTGTTCAGCATTTTTCACACCCCTTTTCCTCGTTTTATTTCTGCTTTCGAGGGCTGGTTTCCAGAGCCATCGCTGATTGGGGTGGATTAGATGCTGTCGGGAAAAAAAATGCAAAATCATTAAATGAATTTTTGTTTTTTCAAAAATGTTTTCCCAACCAGAAAAGGGTTTTACACATTTTCAAAAAAATATAAGAACAAAAAAATGTCGATGCTCACTTGTCATATTTTGATTTTTAGGCAGAGTTGGGAACACTCTAAATCAGATTCCAAACAAACCAAACTTGGGTTTCCCCATTATCATGACCTAAGGGGTAGGGGGCGCTCTCCTGTGCCCTTCTCTGTCTTCAACAATCAAGGGGTTTTCAAACATAAGTTTATATTAGAGTTGTAAATATTTTTAGAATTAACACACAGACCACAAAAATATGCAAGTTACAAGCATTGTCCTAATATGTCACTCTTTTGGGCTTTGCTTTAAAATGAACGCAATAAAATGTTATTTAATAAAAAAAAAGTGGGAAAAATTAAAAAAATTAAAATTGGGGAAGGTTTTTTTTCATTTTTAGGTTTTCCATGTGTCTTTTCTTCTACAGGGGAAAATGGACAAATCATAGGTGCTTCAACAGGTCCAAGAGATAATAGAGTATCAGCGCCTCACAACACACACACACCCACACACCGCAAATATCATTATCCATCACATCGTATGTGTCCATCATCGACTGTTTAGAAAATGAAACATAAGAAGCAATCAGACAGTCTTTTGGTTATCACTGGAGCTGCGTCTGTGGTGAGTCTACTAAGCGTTTATTTTACAACTTAGTTAACATCTGATTGCTGTGATTTACTGTAAACATAGGAGTCTTGTGTCCGGTGAGATTTGTTTTATTATTTATTTATTTATTTACGACTGTCTGATCGATTAATGTTCTCTCTTTACATTTAGGGATGGGTAACACTTTTTGTAACTCCTTGATGTTTTGTTGCTTGATAGCTTACACTTTCATAAACGGGATGCCACATTTGTCTACTACAATAAACGCATGGGAAGCCGTTTCCGCCACCGAATTAACAAAAAGTAAAAAATCAAAAAAATAAAAGGTTTTGCTAAACATTTTATCTCACAATTCTCTGACTTTTTTTTTCTCTCGAAATGACGTTTTTTTTCTATCGTTTACTCTGCAATTCGGACGTTATACTCGAAATTGCGTGTTTTTAAAGTCATTCAAAGAATCAGAGTTGGGACATAACTTTTAGTTAGTTTATAAGCTTTTAGCTTTTTTCTATTCAGTGGTGGAAGCGGGTTATGGCGAGTTAATATTTCCGTTCTGACAACTATCCCTCTAATGGGGTGAGCTGTAACACAGGGGACAGATGTAACACTGAGTTTATCACAGTTTATATTTAACTTCAAATATAACTGCCGTGTGGTTGTTTGCGAGAACTGAATTTTTAAAGCTACTTTATTTAACAATTTTCTAACAACCACATACAATCCATCTTAAATTTTAATCCACGACAAACGCCAATTGTATATTCAGCACAAACTTGCAAAAATCAATCATCATTTATAACAGTTCACAAAACCTCTCTCATAATTCCCTGCATCGTTAAAACCCGCAATATTTCATTAATATAAACAAAAGCCATGCTTAATTCTTGCTTGAACTAACGTCTGAAAGGCGTCGGTCATCATCATTTCCTTCCTTCCTTCCCTTCCTCTTTTTTTTTTCCTTCTCGCTAGAACACTGTGGTCTTTGCTGGCAACATAAATTTAACTTTTGAGTTCAGCTCATGAAAAATGGGGGGACAAAAACAAAAAGTGTTTGCGTTTATCATTTGGTTCAGGTGTAATGTTGCCTTTCCACCTATTTTTAGGTGAATTTTGGAATAATCATCGTAAAAAAAACATTCTGGATGGACATGCCGAAGATTCACATAAATTCAAAAAAATTTACCACATTAGCACACATAAATCCCTTGATGCACAACAAAAGGTTGTGATTGAGGATGTGATTGGATAAACTGGACTCATTGGGGTTGTTTAACTATACCCACCCCGGAGCAGTCAACAGCATAGATAAACTGTTTTTACGCATGTGGGTGGGAGTTAGCATGAAAAATTATCAAATTAACACCTAGAGAAACAGCTTAGCTTATGTAAGTCCAAGTAATTGTACCTAACAACTCAATTAAAAGAGAAAAAAATCTTAATCAAAAATCTTTTTTTGTTTTCTTAAAGAAGCTACAATGTTTGCTACACAGTCACAGGACATCTTCTGACTGTAAGCTCAAAACTGTGATGGGAGTGTAAGATACTGATGACAGTCGTTTATGGCACTTTTTCCATTGCGTTGCATGGCTCGCTCGGTGTGCGTTTCCACGGTAGTTTTAGTATCGCTTTAGATTGGGAAGGGATTATTCAAGTCCTTATAGTTTTGCGCTGCCTCTACTTCCAGTACTTTGTGAAAAAAATGTTCTGTCAGGGTCCGCCCTATCAAGCTCTCACCAGATCTGGATCCTCTGCTGTCAACGGCAGGAATGTCTGTACTTCCTCAAAAAGACAACAAAACCGCCATTTTTTGCGTGTTAAACAAGGTGCGCTCGTTCAAAAACAGTTGTGTACGATTCCCTCACTTGGCGTGCTGTGATGTAAATCTAGCGGTTATGTTGTGTCTCTGTGGTGTTTGCAAGTGTCATGTGAGGCAGGCTGAGTGATCAGGCAGCGTTTACACGTCCACGTTTTGGTAACGGGTATACGGTAGTGGAAAAGCACCATTAGAATACCTTCCCGCGTTACCCAGATTCGGGAATGGCTCCCTCAGAGTTTGTTTTATTGGGTCTGGTCTGTATTTTCACAGGCATGCTGATCGATTATTATCGTTGTAACTGGTGAATATCGCATCAGATAGACTTCAGGTAAGAAAATGCTTGGATTTCCATTCAGTTTCATGGCTTCCAAGTAATTCATATATGTTGATCCATTTCTATTGGGATACATTGCGCACGATTACATATAGACTGTTATATTAATATAATGTGACATTAACTCTACACTATCTCTACTTTGTCGCATGTCTATGACCACTAAGTCAAAATACAAGTCAGATATCCTCCTTTAAAAAAACTAGCCAGCCAAATAACAGTAATATGAGGACGAAGAACATACAGTGGAAACCGGCGTCAGGAAATGAAGCAAGCGGATCTGGTGTGCCAGCCCGTACGGGTGTGAGGGGGGGTGGGGGGGGCCTGAGACAAGAGCAAGTTTCCTCCACATGTCTAAGGCAACATAGGCAGCACTGTGTGACCTTGAGCATGCCGAGGCGGGTTTCGTCCTCGGGGAGAACCCCATTGGTCTTGAGCACACCATGTAGCGGTCTCATGTACAGCAGGCCAAAAGGTATCACGTTGGACGCAGCTGCCATCAGAACACGCAGTTTCTGGAACTGCTTGCAGTGAGTGACCTGCCTGACTCTTCACTCTCCACTCGACTTCGATCCGTAGCAGGAGAAAGACGGCCTGCATTGTGGTCAAAGGTCCCCACCTCACCAGATAAGTGGGTGTGGGATAAGGTGGTGACTGATAGAAGCGCTCGCCAGAGACCACTGTGGCCCTAAGCACTGTAGGTGCAGGGTTGGCAGATCGATCTCCACGAGGGCACTGAGAGAGACGGGGCACCGTATAATGAGGTGTACACCTGCTCTTTCCCAGAGGGGGCTGGCCCTCAGAAGTCCTGTACCCTAGGCGTCAGGACATGTTTACCGAAGACTATCCAGTGAGAATGACAGTCTGTAGACATGCCTTCTGTGCTAGAAGCCTTTGGCTGGGAGCACTACTCTGACTGCTAAACTCTGGGGAGTACGAGAAGTGACGCTCCCTGAATGAGGAGCTGGAACACGGTAGGTTTGGACTGCTCCCGCCCACAGCCCCTGCTGACCAGCCCAACCTCCTTGGAGAAATTGCGAGGGTAAACATGTGCTCTCACTCGAGAAATTTTTCATCCCAAGAGCTCCCTGTATATCTAACTTCTCATAGTCAGATTAAATACTTCATTTAATTCCTCATTATTAAATGCAGTCAAACAATCAGACAGGGAAACACACAGTATGGTGGTGATATGATTCATATTAAAAACCGAGAATTATGTAATGCATGCATTGCCTCAGAAGCGCGCGAGCCACTTGGTTATTAAAACAATATCGAATCTCCTCAGAGAAAGATAGCGCTGCAGCAGCAAGCTCTCACTCAGAGGGGGAAGAAACCGCGGGCTTCTGAACCCCAAGAAAGGCCCTAGATCTAGGGAATGCGGGTTGGAAATAGGAAGAGCCCATCTCCAACCTGCCCCCAGATCATGTGCGATCCCTGCAATCTCAAATCGCCGCTGTGCATCAGCAGCAGCGGGACTGGAACTACAAGATCACAGACACGGACATACTCATCGGGGTGTCCCCGGCGAGAGCAGAGCATTTTGCAGTGGGAAAAGCACAATCAGGCCCCCGAGAGCAGACAGCGCGAGCCTCAGATCCCCAGTAATGCTGCTCATTATAATGTTCAACATAATATCCTTGTGCAACTGGTGACCTCATCGACACCCTCCAAATCTACCTCCTCCTCGGAGGAAGACAGGTGGAGCATCGAGCCCTCTCCCCTGGGGGAAGAGAAGACTGCACGGGCTTCCAATCCCAGAGTGCAGGCGCTGGATCATACGTGAACCCCAGATCATATGTTAGCTCCGCCTCGGCGGAAAGCGTGGCGGGCACTGCTAGGAGCTCTGATGACGCCGCACATGGCAGCCGAGTTGTTTCGCTCTCCAGTTGTTTTAGTTGTTTTTGTTAGTTTTTTTTCCTGTTTTTTTTTTGTTTTTCATACTCAATCATTTCACCAGATATGAACTGTTGAACATTTGGAAGAACACATCACAAAGTCTCCTACCGGTTTTCGATTATTCGAAATTCAGATGTTGTCGGAGCAGCGGCGCTGATCAAACACTTCTGGATGCGCAGATGGGGGAAGCGAGCTGGTGCTTCAAACTTCTTCTGCTCTACATCAATGAAAGGTGGTGTACAGATGTAACTGTGTTAAAGAAGATGTGCTGTTCAGATCTAGAAAGCAACTCTTTATTAACTGCAAGCCGTTCTATTCACAGTGGGAGCTTCACTCGTTCATTCTTGTGAGTTTTTACATTCCTCTACAAGTGCACGTGAGCTTTACAGAAACTGGCTGATCAGATCACAGAGACAGAATAACAACACCCGACTCTGTTTTAATCATTCTCTGGGGACTTTAATAAAGCAAATCTTCCCGTGAACTGCCACTCCTGCACTTCAAATCAGTGAGGATGATTGTAAAGGCACCAGGCCCAGATGGTGTTATACCAGCCTGTCTGAAAACCTGTTTTGACCAGCCGGCCCCCATCATTTCACAGATCTTCAACAGATCTCTGGAGTTGTGTGAAGTCCCTCCTGCTTCAAACACTCCACCATCATCCCCGTTCCAAAGAAACCCAAGATAACAGGAATTAATCACTACAGACCTGTGGCTCTAACGTCTGTCGTCATGAAGTCATTTGAAAAACTGGTTCATGCTTATCTGAAGGACATCACTGGACCCTTACTGGACCCCTGCAGTTTGCATACCGAGCAAACAGGTCCATGGATGATGCAATCAACTTGGGATTGCACTTCATCATGCAACATCTGGACAAAACAGGGACTTATGTGAGGATCCTGTTTGTGGACTTTAGTTCGGCTTTCATCATCCCAAGAGCCCTCCAGACCAAACTGACCCAGCTCTCTGTTCCTAGCTCTATCTGTCAGTGGATCACCAGCTTTCTGACAGACAGGCAACAGCTAGTGAGACTGGGGAAATTCATGTCAAACAGCCGCTACACCAACACTGGTGCCCCTCAGGGATGTGTTCTCTCCCCACTGCTCTTCTCCCTCTACACCAACGACTGCACCTCCAAAGACCCCTCTGTCAAGCTCCTGAAGTTTGAAAGTGAAAGTGACGTGACATACAGCCAAGTATGGTGACCCATACTCAAAATTTGTGCTCTGCATTTAACCCATCCAAAGTGCACACACACACAGCAGTGGACATACACACACCGTGAACACACACCCGGAGCAGTGGGTATCATTTATGCTGTGGCGCCCGGGGAGCAGTTGGGGTTTCGGTGCCTTGCTCAAGGGCCTCAGTCGTGATATTGCCGGAACCGAGACTCGAACCCACAACCTTAGGGTTAGGAGTCAAACTCTCTAAGCACTAGCCCAGACTTGCAGACGACACTACAGTCATCGGTCCTCATCCAGGACGGCGACAAGTCTGCTTACAGACAAGAGATTGAGCAGCTGGCTGTCTGGTGCAGTCTTAACAACCTGGATTTTAACACCGCCCAAAACAGTGGAGACGATTGTGGACTTCAGGAGAAACCCCCCTGCACTCCCCCCACTCACCATCATGAACAGCACTGTGACTGCAGTGGAGTCATTCAGATTCCTGGGAACCACCATCTCTCAGGACGTGAAGTGGGACAATCACATTGACTCCATTGTATAGTGGAAAGTTGTGGCCTAATGGTTAGAGAGTCGGACTCCCAATCGAAGGGTTGTGAGTTCGGGTCTCGGGCCGGCAGGAATTGTGGGTGGGGGGAGTGCATGTACAGTTTCTCTCTCCACCCTTCAATACCATGACTTAGGTGCCCTTGAGCAAGGCATCGAACCCTAACTGCTCCCCGGGCGCCGCAGCATGGCTGCCCACTGCTCCGGGTGTGTGTTCACAGTGTGTGTGTGTGTTCACTGCTCTGTGTGTGTGCACTTCGGATGGGGTTAAATGCAGAGCACGAATTCTGAGTATGGGTCACCATACTTGGCTGAATGTCACGTCACTTAAAAAGGCCAAACAAAGGTTGTAATTCCTTCGCCAGCTGAGGAAGTTTAACCTGCCACAGGAGCTGCTGAAACAGTTCTACTCAGCCGTCATTGTGTCCTGTCCACTTCAATAACTGTCTGGTTTGGTTCAGCTACAAAATCAGACATCAGAAGACTACAGAGAACTGTTCGGACTGCTGAAAGAATTATTGATGCTCCCCTGCCCACCCTTCAAGAACTGTATACATCCAGAGTGAGGAAAAGGACTCAGAAAATCACTCTGGATCCCTCACATCCAAGTTACCCCCTTTTTGAACTTCTGCCATCTGGCCGGTACTTCAGAGCCGCAAATACCAGGACAGTCAGGCACAAGAACAGTTTCTTCCCCCAGCCAATCTACCTCATGAACAGTTAAATGCTCGAGTTCCTTAAGGGGATACTAAACTCCACACTATCTCGACTACTGGTTGCATGTCTATGGCCACTAAGTCAAAATACAAGCAGAATTTTTCTTTAAAAACACTAGCCAGCCAAATAACAGTAATATGAGCAAAGAACTATTATCCGCAGATTCCGCATGAAAAACTTGAACCTGTTTCAAAATCTTTCACCCTCACACAGAATTCCCAATGACGTGGATCCCTAATAAAATGACTGAAAAATTCACACAATAGAACAATTGTCAGTGTGACTGCACCTTAAATATTTGTAGTAAATTAATAATTCACTTAAAATTCACTCTCTCTCTCTCAGTGTCGTTGACTGTCAAGGTTCCTCCTGATCCTGTAGTGGCTCATGTGGGATCCACAGTGACTCTTCCCTGCTGGATCTCTCCTCCTGAGAGCGCTGAAGCTCTGGAGATCCGCTGGTACCGTCACGATCAGTTCAACAACCCTGTTCTCCTCTTTAATTATGGGAAGATCCAGGACGTCCAGGAGAAACAGTACAGGAACCAAAGCTCTTTGACTCTGCGGTCAGATCAGTCTGGTGGACTGAAGGATGGAGATGTCTCTCTACAGCTGGAGAAACTCAGAGTACAAGATGATGGTTCATTTCGTTGTTATGTGAGTGGAGAAAATTCATATAGCAGTGAAGAGGTGTTTCTCAAAATCACTGGTGAGCAAGCATCTACACTTCATTAAAGTCATAGTCAAACACAGTCAAACATTAAAATTCTCTCCTGCATAATGAGGACTAAGATTGAGGACACTCGAAACGATACTCGCTGGTGACGCCTGCTGGTCAAAACTGTGTAAACACAACAAAACCTCAGGCCAAAACATGCTTAAAAACAGCCTTTAAAACAAATGCAAATGTTTTATTGAAGGTATAATATATATTAATGCAATTCATCAAAATCATAAAAAATCATACAAATCATCAAATACCATTTAATAAGAAGTGTCTGTATAATGTGTTCTTGTATTAATTTGCAGTTTTGTTTGTTTTATGGATGGCCAATCAAAAGACTAAAAACATGTCTACAAATACATAAAACTGATTCGAGATCAGGTAAAAACCATAGGCCCTAGTTTAATGGTTCACCGTTTGATTCACTGAACAAAAAAGGAATTAAAAAACACAAGGAAAATAAGTGATGAATTTGACCCAAAGATTTTTATAAAAATAGCGATATATCGTTATGATTAAATATTTTGGCCACGCTAATCATGTAGCAAAAATCTGATATCTTGACAGCCCAAAAATCCCATGCATAACGATTTCTGCAATGTTTGTAAACAATATTTACAAAAAATAAATAATAATAATATATTATATATATATATATATATATATATATATATATATATATATATATACTGTAAAACACTTGAACTGATAGTTTATTTTAGACATTCTATTAACTATCAATAACTTTATGTCAACTAGCAGTCATAGTATAAGTAGACTATCTGCTTGATATCTGCAAACACTTTTTTTGATGAACATTCTGCTGTTTTTTTAAGTAACTTTTTGCAAGTGCATGTCAACTTATTCTACTAGCCCTAACCTAACAGTCTACTAACACGAGCCAAGTCTGTGTTTTGTTTTTCATAGAACTGGGCTACTTTTAAACTGTTGTTTCAATCCCAGTGCAGCTCTCTAATGTACATGTTGAAGTGTTTCAAGACCCTGAAAAGACAAAAAATCTTCAAAAATCAGAACACAATTAGTGTCTAAGACAATATACTTATGTAGGCTAGTTTTTGTGTCAGGAAAAGATCTGAAGATCTGTCTCTCCTCTCATCAGCTTTAGGATCCGCTCCTGTCCTGTCTCCAAGGCCTCTAGATGATGGGCGTGTGAACATCAGCTGCAGGTCCAGCGGCTGGTATCCAAAGCCCAGTATCACGTGGACGTCAGATGAAGGAAGGGCTCTCGGTCCTGGAGGAACGTCTCACAGTCGTGGAGCAGATGAGATGTTCTCTGTCCACAGCTGGACGGCCGTCTCTCTCTCAGACGCTCAACAGGTCTCATGTTCATTCTCTCTCAGATCTGGAGAGTTAAAAGAAGGAAGACTGAACATACAGGGCATCGTATCTTCAGGTTAGAGAACATGGATATTAGTAGATAACACAAACAAAGTGATCAAGTTTGCTTGAATGCTAGGCCTGTGATTATTTCCATTAGTTTTTTCTGTGACCTTAACTGAAGGTTTTCCGTCTTTAAGTTTTATTTTAAGCAAATATAATTGATCTATAAATATAATTCATTTAGCATACATTCTTGAATGCATGTTTTTCTTTTATTCTGCTCCACCACTGTGAAACGATTTTTCTTCGATGTCATCAGTCTCTCTTATGCACTTTACCATCCAATCAATAAAATCTAACACAATCCCATATATTGTGTTCTCAGTGCTGTTTCAGAAGAAAAATGGGTTTCGAACAGCATTTTAATGATGCAAAAGCTTCAAAAATATTTTTCTACATTTTTTGAAAGTGTTTGGATTCGTCTGTTTCTGTTTTCTCAGGTCCATGGAAGGCTCTTTTCCTCACTTTTCTCATCTGTGCTCTTCTGGGTTCAGTTGGGTTCATCCTCTACAGATACAGAGAAAAACTAACAGGTACAATCTAGTTGTTTGAACAACTGAAATAATTTTATCTTCAGATGGTTTTTTATGTAGGTATTTTATGCTTAAGTGTTGATTTTTTTTTTTCAGGGAAGAAAACCAGTCAAAGAAAGTAAGTAAACTACAATGTGCATCATTTTAACATCCAAAAATACATATGAATATACTTCTATTTTCCTCATTTGTAAGTCACTTTGGATAAAAGCTTCTGCTAAATGAGTATATGTAAATGTAAAGGAATCAGCTTAACATCAGAATTTATTGTGGTTGATTAAGTGGAGTATTTTGTGTAAATAAATTAGTAATTAAACCCTCCAAATGAAATTCTCTCATTTCAGTTTGTGAGGAGGAAACTATGGAGAGACTGTCAAAAGAAGGTATTTGAAGAAGTTTATCTGTGCAATACTTATATAACGGCAGCTGCTGAAGTGACCCACTAAACTTCAAAGAGTTTTCTGCAAAACTCTACACAAAGATGCCCTCATTCTGCTCAGGTTTAACCATGTCCTCATTCAGAACGCACAAGCACACAATATAATCACCCTCAAGTGCCACACTGTGGACTCAAATCATAATCAGATGTTTTGACTGTACTGTATATTTTACAAACCAAAAATTATTATTTTACAAATAGAAATATGTTTTATTTTTCCATTTGCTTTTAACAGTATAACAGAACATGATGTGAACATAATTATACAGCTTCAGTATGTGGAATTAATGCATAAATGTTTATGAAACTACTAATTACAGCTGTAGTTTTCTTTCTCTAAAATCTCAAATTATTTATCATTTTAGTTGTGGAAGATGCAAATATAGAAGAACTGAGGAAACATGCAGGTATCATCTCAGTTATATATATATATATTTCATAAATTTTAATTATACATGCATATATTTGTGTAATACGATTTTACACATGAGTTTAAAGAGAATTATTAAATGTTGCTTTATTTTTCCTCACAGTTGAGATCACTATTAACCGTAAGAGTTTACATCCAGATCTGATGGGTCACTAAGGACTGTAAAAACATTGAGGGGATCAACTCTCTCTGACCCCGAGACCTGAACGACTGGGAGTTCTGTTAGATTATGATCACGGTCAGCTGTCATTTTACAACGTCACAGAGAGAAAACATCTCCTGACCATCAGCAGCAGATTCTCTGGATCAGTCGTTCCTCTGTTCAATCCTGGAGCAGGTGACAAGAGTGCGATTACAATCCTGGATTGTCCAAAACCTGTAGAATCAGCTGAATCCAGTGATAATCCAAAACCTGTAGAACCAGCTGAATCCAGTCCTTTACTGAGTAACTTTCTCAGACGAGAGCAGCGCAGTGCAATACACCGAAAGCAAACAGAAACCATTATAATCAGAAATACAGTCTACACTCGAAGCTGCATAAAGATTCACGTCACGTCACTGGACTGACCTACGAGATTTCTTTAATAAAACATATTATAACTCTTATCGAAGTACACTTTTTATTGATTTGATTGATGATGATTTTTTTTTTGTAATTTTAAAAAGACACATTAATTAAATCAGTACTCTAAATGCTGTGAAGTGTTTTTCTTTATAAATGGAGGTCTTGTGAGCTCACTTCATTTATCCACCACACCACCAGCTGATTCAAACAAACTGAGACTTCAGACATGAAGAACAGTGATGTTAGTGAAGGGGTACGAGATCCTGCAGATATACAGACACTTGATCTAAACTTGATTTGATTGATACGTGACGTAAGTGCACCAATATTTTTGGATCCACTTTTGTAAACCTTCTGATGAATGTAAAATGTTTTGTTTCTCGTTCTTTCTGTAATGATCACAGTTAATCCGTCAGCAGGTCCGGCGGGGTCCAGTCACTCTTCACCGTATGACCCTCTCTCTTCAGTCAAACACAGGAGATGTTTAGCAGAGTGTCCAGACAGCGCTTTCCCTGAAGGACAGAAGTGATCAAAAGGAGCAGAGCAGCTGTCTGACTGACCTGTGTGCTTTTTTCCAAGTGTACTGAGTTTAGGATTAAATTAATTTGTAATATAAAATTTTTCCATTAATGTGTTTAGGTTTTTTAAACACACCTAACCACACTTTACCACATAAACTAGATTTTATGCTTCCATCCATTTATTCTCCGAAACGCTATCCACTGGGTTCATCAACACACAATCAAGGGTTTTTAAAATATGATATTTATTCTAGATTAGGGCTGCACGATTATGACAAAAATCACTCCGAATATGAAGCGTTATTCTTCACCTGATGACGTCTGTTTTATTGAGGCATCGTTATTCTTAGAAAGAGAAAGTAATACAGGAGAAATCGGGAGCGCGTTTGCTCTTCCACGGATTTGTGTCTCTTATATTTGAATGTGTTTGATTTCTCTTAGTCTCCGGTGAGTTTGTGTCCTCACTGAACATCGATTATGTCTCTCATGTGATTTATTCTGGAAGAATCTTCCTCCGAGTTTGTTTTATTGGAGTCTGTCTGTATTTTCACAGGAATGCTGTCGATTATTATCGTTTTACTGATTCTCCTCATAGAGACTTCCGGTAAGAACACCATTGGATTTCATTCAGTTTTATGCTTAAATACTCCATACAGACCCGATGAGATAAATATTCATATATTTATAGAGTAGGGGAGCGGGGCACATTGTAACGCGGGGTGAGTTGTAACACACGAGGTTTAAATATATCCACACATGCTTGCATAACCAAATTTACAGCAAAGTTACCATATCAGCATTATAGAGAGAAAAAAAGTGTGCCAAAATTCAAAAGTCTTTTGAAGATATTGCTGAACGTTTGTTTTACCATAGTAAATTATATTTCTGGCTTAAGTAAATTGTTTCATCTCAGTTTTTATTACTCATTTAAAAATGAGACAAACCTGCCATTAATTTTTTCAGTTTAGATTGTGTGTTAATGCTTCGCTAACTATCAGAAGACAGTCGCGCAGATGGGGCTGCTGTACACGGCGGGAAAGATAGCTTGACATTCACTGGACATTCGGGGTTTTTTCAGTTTAGATTGTGCTTTACGGCTGTTATGTTTTGAGCCCAAACTAACTCAGTCATAAATATATGCTCTTTACGTTGCAAAGCTTAATTTCTAGGGGGAAAAAATGTAAAAAAAAATTAACCATTTAAATTATTTAAACAATTTAACTACGTGACATTATAATATGAAACCAATAATAAAATGTTCAGAATAACATCCCTGTTATTGCACAAAGCTCCATTTTTGGAATTACCATTTTATGTGTTTTATAATAATAACAACTTTTTAATGTATCAAATAATATAAATCCATTAAACGACAATACCATTTGATCTAAAGGAATCAAACCAACTGTAAAATATTCAGATTATTATTCCCTATAATGCACAAGGCTTGCTTTTTCAGATTGTGCATTTATTGTTTTTAAAAACAATATTGAAACCATGTATATATATCACAACAGTAAACCCAATGGAAGGTAAATATTGAAAGTACACAACAGGCATGATTACAAATATACTAGTATGGATTGTTATGTGAACAATATCCCCTCCAAACATGATATATGCTCAAAAATTGATTAAAGATACTTGAAAAATATACATATAAGCTGGAGAAACAAACCTCATAACATTATTACAAAATTTAACCCAAACTATAAAAATTAATTGGCTTAAAAACTATATATATATATATATATATATATATATATATATATATATATATATATATATATATATATATATATATATATATATATATAGGCATGATCTGGTCATTGAAATTCCATTAATTCACCACCAGAGGTCATCATCCACAACACAGACCTCACACTACACAATACACCCTGGACTACATTTCCCATGCTCCATTGGAGACCAATCACACACACACACAGCACAATCAACAGACACGCTTTATAAGCATTGGACTTCCCCTCACACACTGCCCAGTATTGTTTAGCGTTGAGCACTCTCCGAGTGTAAGCTACTTACCAAGCCTTTCCGTGTTTGTTTTCTGTCTGGTCTCAAGTATTGTTCTGTGGTTCTCACTCTCCCAGTGTTAGCTGCGATACTGAGCCTTATCTTGTTTTCTTAGTCTAGTCTTGTCTCATTGTTACCTGTTACCTGATTCCTGCCTGTGTACCTGGACTATCTCTCTTTGCCTTGCCCTGTTGAATTACGTATATATATATATATATATATATATATATATATATATATATATATATATATATATATATATATATATATATATATTTTAAAAAAATTATCAAACAAGTATTTTCAATATTGTCGCATATCATTTGGCCAATTATCACAAACAGGCATTATTTTACTGGTAACTTTTGTACAAACACAATTTTTCTCCCAGCAGATATTTTATATGAACAATGGAAATATCACTCATAATAACAAGTCATTGTACATGAAGAACTGGGTTCGGCATAACATGTTCATTGTAAACCAGTTTACCGACAAGAATGGCCAAATATATACTTACCCTAATTTTATTACAAAATGTTAGATTTTTTTTTTTTTTTTTTAATTAAGGCTATTCCCAGTGGCATAATAATTTTAATCCAATTCTCATATGTAAATATTAATAATACAACCCTACAAAATCCCCAACTTTGTGTAATTGGTCACTCGTTTTCTGACAAACAGTTTTAAAGAAACTCCTTTACTGTTAGATCCAATCCTAAATGTCAATCAGTATATCTTAAACTTCTTTGTATGCCTTGGCATAGCATTTGGATATTAGCATATTAATGTTTTTTTATATATATATATATATATATATATATATATATATATATATATATATATATAATAAAGTAAAATAAGAACTTAATATGTCATCCTAAATGCCGCTGTTAGCAGAAATACTCAACGTTTGTGATAAGTGTTCCTTTTGTAACATATCAGTTAAGATATTTAACATTTATTTTTATATTGGCGATTTTCTATTTCATTTTGGGTTGACTTTAAAATAGACATAAAGATAAATAAATAAACAAAGCCCTCAATTTACAATTTATTTTTAAAACCCATAATTTTACTGATAAACAAAGTGATTATTCTGTTAATTATCTTAGCAAAGCTTTATATACAAGTTAAAAAAATAAATAAATAAAAATAAACCATCATATATTACCTTTTGTAACCCTGGTCTTAAAATATATTTTGAAACTCTTGCTAACATGAGATTACTAAATAAGAAGCTTATAAAAACAATAAAAATTCTAAAGCTTTTTTATATTTATGTGACTGTCCTAATGTTATGTAGTGATTTTTTATACAGGAATTTTTATTTTAGGGTACATCCAAAGTGACAGCGTTGTACTTTTCTCCCCCGAGATTATGCATTATATAATATATAAATATAACAAAGCCATTTCACAAAGAAAATAACATTGATTGCCATTAAAGTGATAGTGCTGTACCAAAACATGGGAGCGGGATACAAATGCTGATTTTAGAAAAAAATTTCAGATGGAATTTAAGGGCTTTTGCATCTCTACTTTTCATATTCTTTCAATAAACACAAATACTAAAGGCATAATCTGAAAAAGAAACAGAGGCTTGTGCATCATAGGGAATAATATTCTGAATATTTTACAGTTGGTTTTTATAACTTTATCTCAAACGGTGTCAGAGTTTAATTAATTTAAGTGGGTACAGTATATAAAATGTGAAAAATATGGATTCACTACTATATATAAAAACAATAAAGATATAATCTGAAAAAGCAAGCCTTGTGCATCAAAGGGAATAATATTCTGAATATTTTACAGTTGATTTGATTCCTTTAGATCAAATAGTGTTGTCATTTAATGGATTTATATTATTGCATACATTAAAAGTTGTAAAATTATTATAAAACACATAAAATGGTAATTCCAAAAAAGGAGCTTTGTGCAATAACAGGGATGTTTTTTGAACATTGTATTATTGGTTTTATATTATAATGTCATGTAGTTAAATTGTTTAAATAATTTAAATGGTTAATTTATTTTTTTCCCCTAGAAATTAAGCCTTGTCCAACGTAAAGGGCATATATTTATGACTATCTGAGTTAGTTTGGGCTCAAAACATAACAGCCGTAAAGAGTTTAATTGGCAAAAACCCCGAATGTCCAGTGAATGTCAAGCTAACTTTACCGCCGCGCCGTGGCATATACACTGCCTTACTATGTGCCCTGCCGTGCTATTCTATGACATTAGCGATGTAATTAACACTGTTTACTTTAATACATTTTAATGATAAATGACGAGAAACAGGTGAATAAAAACTGACATTCAATGTTTAATGTTAAGAAATTATTATTTCAAGCAGGGACGGACTGGGAGTGAAAACGGCCCTGGATTTTCTCCTAAATAGGCCCACCACAACTACAAACAGTCGCTACTGTCTCACAATATTACAGCAATTCTGTTGCATTTATGTCAAATAACATCACAAACCCATGGTGACCTTGCTGACAAAACAATAGAAACCATCACAGAAATTCTAATGATTTTCACTACAAATACCACTACAAACATTACAAACCATCGAGGCGAGGGAGAGATGTCTCAGTGGTGGCGAAGCGTATGAAAAATGTCAAATTGCCAACAGAAGATACTGCATGAAGGGTTAATATACATTACTCTGAAAGCATTGATTAACATTCATTTTAATTTTGGTTTTTACTAATACATTATTAAAATTAAAAGTTTGTTAACATTCGTACCTGAACTAACAAAAATACCAACGAACAGCTGTATTTTTATTACCTAACGTTAATAAATATTGTAACAAATGTCTCGCTCATTGTTAATGTTAGTTAATGCATTAACTTGCATTAACTAAAGGAAGTTTATCGTAAAGCATTACAGCAGCTGATCTGATGATTGAGTGTCTCTGTCAGGAGAGTAAAGATCGAGGAGCGCAGGAGTGAGCGAGAAGAGGTGTTTCTTTCCTCACAGGACGCATCTGTTTAGCCAATCAAACACTGTACCTGTGCTAATATGATGATTAAACACGACTGGCTTCGGTTTCTGATCTATAAATCCATTCATTTGTAGACGGTTCGGATTCAGAGTTTCAATTGAGATATTCAGTATATACTTTTAAATGAATTGATCTGATTCTGGTTGATATTTGTTTCACTATTTTAAAATTCAACTCCACAGACGCACCCATTTTACTATTATGTCCTTACGTCTTTAACATAACTAACAGAGTGACCAATCATCATTTTGACAAGCGTATGTATGCACCTACAGGAAGAGGGAAAATGAAGAAACTTGACTGTGAAACTCATGTTTAAAGGTCCTGTATGTAGGATTGTCACCGAGTGGTTGAACACTGGAGAGGGTTTTTTCACCCGGCCCCTCCTCCTCAGACTTGACACATGCAGGTTGCCAGATTGATGACACAAACAGAAACGAGCGCACTTGATGATGAATGAAATGAAATACAATGTGTTTGGGTAACTGGGTAAACTGGCAGTGGGCGGGTTTCACCAAAACAAAGATTGACATTCTGGCCCGAAACGCACATTTTCAAAGGAGAATAACTGACTGTAGCATTGTTTTTCATTTTATGAACATTATCAATTTAATTTTTATCTTTACAATTTGAAAAAATATTGTGGTATTTTTATGCTTAAGCAGAGTCACACATTTACATACAGCACCTTTAATATTTTTTAAACTAAATAAAGATGTTTGCTATTATTATTATTATTATTGTTGTAACATCCATTTGTAAAATGACCAGCTTCTCACTGGGTGTGCCACAGCTGAAAGTGGATGTGAGTGTGTCTCTCTCTCTCTCTTTCTATCTCTCTCTCTCAGTGTCGTTGACTGTCAAGGTTCCTCCTGATCCTATAGTGTCTCATGTGGGATCCACAGTGATTCTTCCCTGCTGGATCTCTCCTCCTGAGAATGCTGAAGCTCTGGAGATCCGCTGGTACCGTAACAATCAGTTCAACAACCCTGTTCTCCTCTATAATCATGGGAAGATCCAGGACATCCAGGAATGTTTCAGGAAACGAAGCTCTTTGACTCCGCGGTCAGATCAGTCTGGTGGACTGAAGGATGGAGATGTCTCTCTACGGCTGGAGAAACTCTCATATCAGGATGAAGATTCATTTCACTGTTATGTGAGCGGAGAAAGTTCATATGACTGCAAAATAGTAGATCTCAAAATCACAGGTGAGTCAAAAACTACAATTCAATCTAAACCTCATTAAAGGAATAGTTCATTTCAGGAATAGTTGATTATTTTTTGTTTTATATTTTATTATGATACATTTTGCTTCAGAGTTGAGTTTAAAATAATCTGGATTTTCTTTCTCAGATCCATCAGATTCCTCAGATTCATCAGGTCCATGGAAGGCTCTTTTCTTCACTTTTCTCATCTGTGCTCTTCTGGGTTTGTTTGGGCTGATCCTCTACAGATACAGAGAGAAACTAACAGGTATAATCTGGCTGAAAGATTTTAAAGATGTGGATATCAGCAGGTTTTTGTTTCATGTTTTGATCTCATGTGTTGATATTTTTGATCTGTTCTGCAGGAAAGAAACCAGCTACAGAAAGTAAGGAACATTCATGAATCTGCTTAACCCTTTCAGACCGTGTTACTGGGAGTACATGTCTGTCCCTGATACAGCTAAAGAAGAGCCGATCCTCCCTTTACAAAATACACAAGCTGCTCTCAAAGATGATTTATATTAGTTTTCATTTTTTGAATTTGGCCAGCGGTTATGAAAACATGAATGATAATTTCTTTTAATGCAGTTTGTTGTCACTCTTTCTACACCCTTTCTAAGCTGAAAGCGTACCAAGCCGCAGAAGAGACACAGTTTCTCGAGCGACCCCCCCCCCCCCACATACAGACCCCAGAAGTCTAGCATCGGCACTGTCTGTGTTTTTATGCCAGTCAGTGTCTGAGATGGTTAAAAGTGTAATTTAATGTGTTTTTGTGAGTCTTGAGTATTTGTGAAGCAGATAATTAAACCTTCCGCTGATATTTTCTCTCATTTCAGTTTGTGAGGAGGAAACTCTGGAGAGACTGATAAAAGAAGGTATTTGAAGACGTTTGTTCTTTGCTGTGTTTCAGAAGAACTGTAACTGCTGAAATGCTTCACTAATCATTAAACAAACATCTTCATGTATGTTATAGCAGACAGCAACATGAATATGACGTGTTTGCTGAGTCTGAGTGGAGTATTGTAGTCGAAATACACTGAACCCTCCACACACACGTCATTTCACAATCATAGCCAAATATATTTATGATTCAGTTTATTTCACACAGTGACATCCAGAGATCTGAAAGCATCAGTGAAAATGCTTCTGTTTGGTATTTTTACAATTTATTGCATAATTTATCATATTTCATCAGTTATTCTATCAGAATAAAGAGACACTCCCACTGTCACACAATTATTCACTTATTATTATTATTATTACTGTTATTTACTTTCCATAACTGACACATTTTTGTTGTATATAAATACTGTAGAAGTTTTCAATTATAGCTGTAGGTTTTACTCACAAATTATATGTTTTTTAATTTTAGTTGTGGTTGACATGAATATAGAAGAACTGAGGAAGCATGCAGGTATGATATCATCTCAGTTATAAATGCAGATATGTGTAAAGATCATCTCATATACATGAGGATTAATAACTGTTGCTCATGTATTTTTCCTCACAGTTGAGATCACTATTGACCGTGAACATTCACATCCAGATCTGAAGGTTTCTAAAGACTGTAAAATCTTGAGGGACAGTAAAGATTATTATCACACTGGAGAGGAATTTCCATTTCAATTATGTGCTTTTGGAGCCCAAAGATTCTCCTCTGGTCGTCACTATTGGGAGGTAGAGCTTGCACCAGCAAACAGTCCTCCCAAAAACTTCTGGATAATTGGTGTGGTGAAACATGGAAACTTTACTGCAAAAGACAGATCTGCTTTAACTCCATCAGCTGGTTTCTGGTTCTTGTGTTCAGACGGTCCGTATGGTTTTTACACCAACACTGATCCACCAGTTAAACTCTCTCTGACACCGAGACCTGAACGACTGGGAGTTCTGTTCGATTATGATGACAGTCAGCTGTCATTTTACAACGTCACAGAGAGAAAACATCTCCTGACCATCAGCAGCAGATTCTCTGGATCAGTCGTTCCTCTGTTCAATCCTGGAGCAGGTGATCTGAGTACACTTAGAATCCTGGATTGTCCAAAACCTGTAGAACCAGCTGAATCCAGTGATAATCCAAAACCTGTAGAATCAGCTGTATCCAGTCAGCCTTTACTGAGTAATAACAGCTCAGACGCCTGACTGACTAAAGCAGTGTGTTTAAACTGACGTAAAGAAGGACATACAGTATGAGCACAAAAACACTAATCTTCAGCCAATGTCAAGGTCATGGGTTTGATCTCCAGTCCATACATGATGTATTTCAGATATTTGATCAAGTGTGTGTGAACAGGGATGGACAACGCCGTCCTGCAGAGTTTAGCTCCAATCCCAGTCAAACCCACCTGAAGAATGGAAGAGAAGTCCTCCGGATGAATAGAGGATTACAGGCAGCTGTGTGATGCCTGTCTAAACTCTGCAGGACTCGTGTTGTTGCCCATCTCTGCTGTAGAACCGTTGATTTCCTGATGTTATGGTGTTTGGAATAAGTTTCTGAATGTCTGTTCATGTAACAGACGATGTAACAATGCTTCTAATTAAGTGATAAATAGCTGCTGCAAACGCTTTACAGAATACACATACTAATTTCTGCACCAGCTTAAACCTAAACTCTGCAGGAGCAGGTCTGAAGATGTGCAGCCTGAATGTAATGCCATCAGCTCAACAAAAGTCAAGATACCACAACAATCCTACAATATCACATGACAAGATCAAATCCAGCGCTGCACATTTCAGTCTTTCCTGATCATATTTTTATGGATGATATAGATACTCTTGTGTATGTGTTTGTGTGCATATAAAATCAGGTACAGTACAGCCTTCTAATATAGTAATAATAATAATAATACAGAATAAAAGTGAATGTACGTGTAATGGTGCACATTCATCTTCTGTCTGCAGAGAGAGGAATTGTTTTTACAGTCTTCATCTTTCTCAAGCACTCAACTAATACACAGACAGAAAGAAACATACTATAACTACTATTCCATAAACTATATCCCAGTCTCTGATCTAGACTTGATGCTGTGTACTGTAAATATTGTTGGCTCTTTCCTTGTTTGTAAGTCACTGTCATAAAAGCATCTGCTTCATTAATAATGTAAATGTGAATGCAGGACACAGACTGATTTGCTGGGTTCTCCAGCGCTAAAAGACTTTATCCTTTAGGAACATTACATTTTTTTTTTCCTGATTCAAAAACATGATAAACATTTGTATATAATTTTACCATTTACTGATGGAGCAACATGACGTGTGAAATGTTTGATTAAGACTTTTATAAAGGTGCCTCGGCCAAACACTTATTGTACTTTGGGGGTTTTATTTCAAATACATTTCTTTTACAAAACTAATAGATATTTATAATTGATGTTTCCGTACAATTGCAGCAATATTAGCAATACAACAGAATCAACAGAAACAGTAAATAAAACAGTAAAAAGTGCAGATGTTTAGCAGAATGTCAGACAGCTCTTTTCCACAACAGGGACTGGGACTGTTAATATGATATAATATGACTGTTTTAATATGCTTTAATATGATATAAAGCACCATGAATCATATCATAACAGTAGTTTACATGACGTGTGTGGTTTATTCTTAGTGTTTTGGCTTTATATCATAGTTTTCAGCGAGGAACAGAACTGAAAGTGTGAGATCCCTGTCCAGCAGGTTAGTGTACACCGACACTAGTTTGGTCTTTTGCTAGTTAAAATAACTCATGTTTTGATTTCAAACTCCACTTTTATTAATAAAAAAGACAGAATGAATTATTTTCTAACGCTATTAGAAGTTCAGATCTAACAGGGTTAAACAAAACACAAACCTTGATTTCACTATGAAAAAAAAAATGATGAAACTACTTCTATCTGGCATCAATCCTCCTCATCATCAATCCGTGTGGTCTTATTATTGCCATGCCATATGAAACTGCTATAATACTGTAAATATAGTTATTGCAAATGCAGTTCAGCTATTTGTTTATTTATTGATCTATTAGTGTGCATCATGTTGCATACCAAACTTTTCAAGTGCTCTTCATCTACTCTAAGCTCACTTTACAGTAGTGTAAGGAAAATGAACTTTTCTTAAAGCTCACGGTATGCATGCTTTCATTTGTGTTGTTTACTGTAATAGACAAAGACTTGCCAAATGATTCCTGATTCCCAATAACAGTGTTCTGATTTGATCTTGCTAGTGTTTTCTAAGCAGGAGAATAGTCTGTGTATTTGTCAGGTTTGTCAAAGTTTGCTTGTTACAGAAGAGGACGATTTTTGACTGAAATATTTGGATTTGCTGTGGAAGTTTAAGGTTTGAGACATGACTCGTGTGCTTTATTCTAGTGTTCTGAAGTCATGTGTGAGGAACAGTTGATCAGTTTGACACGAGAGCAGAAGAATGAGAGATACCTCTCCAAAGACGCTGTTCAGCAGGTTGGTCTACACCTCTGTCCTCGTTTGATTTCTTGCTTTTCGAGGGCTGGTTTCCAGAGCCATCAGCTGATTGGCTGGATTAGATGCTGTCAGGAGAAGAAAATGCAAACTCATTAACTGAAGTTTCTGTTTCATGCAACATTGTTTCCTAACCAGGAAGGGTTTGACACATTTTACGAGAAAAATATAAGAGAACAAAGAAATGTCATGATGATGCTCATAACTTGTCATGATTATGGTTGATTAGGACAGAGTTGTGAGCAAACTACTCTAACATCAGATTCCAAACTAAACCAGAGCTGTGCTTCCTCAGTTATCAGTGACCTGAAGGTGTAGGTGGCGCTCTCTCTGTGCCATTCTCTCTCTGTCAGACAATCAGAGAGTTGAGATCAACATAAGTGTGATATAGTAGAGTTGTAAATAGTTCCATGAATTAACACACAGACACACAAGCATGATGCAAGTTATATCAAGCATTGTCCTTAATATGTCACTCTTTTGGTCTTTTGCTTGTTAAAATGAACTGCAATAACACTGTTATTAATAATAATAAAAAAAGACAGAATGCGAAACCAAATGTAAAATTTCCCAAATTCCGCAGGAACAGAATGCTGTTCTTCTCATAATTTAACGCGCTTCGTGTCATGTGATCTTTTCTTCTACAGGGGAAATGGACAAATCATGTGCTTCACGTGTCCAAGAGATAATATATATCACGCGCCTCACACACACACACACACACACACCGCAAATATCATTATACACAATCACATCGTATGTTCATCATCTGACTGTTTAGAAATGAAAGTAAGAGGACAATCAGGACAGGCTTGGATTCTCACTGATCTGCGTCTGTTGTAGTCTAGCGTTTATTTTTACACTTATCTAACATCTGATTGCTGTGATTTACTGTAACAGAGGAGTCTTTGTGTCCGGTGAGTTTTTTTATTATTATTTATTTATTTATTTATCGAACAGTCTGATCGATTATGTCTCTCTTATCATTTAGGGATGGTAGTAACACTTTTTGTAACTCAGTGATTGTTTGTGCTTGATCTCTTAAACTTTCATAAACGGGAGCCACATTTGTCTACTACAAATAAAACTCATGGAAGCCCGTTTCCGCCACTGAATTAAAAAAATAAAAATAAAAAGGTTATTGCTACATTTTATCTCACAATTCTGACTTTTTTTCTCTCGAAATTCTTAGAGTTTACATCTCGCAATTCTGACGTTATAACTCGCAATTGCGTGTTTAAAGTCATTTAAAAAGTCAGAATTTTGACAAAAAGTAGCAATAACTTTTAGCTTTTTTTCTATTCAGTGGTGGAAGCGGGTTATGCGAGTTAATATTTCCGTTCTTACAAACTATCCCTCTGCTGGGGTGAGACAGATGTAACTAAGTTTATCACAGTTTATACATTTATCACAAAAATAATTGCCGTGTGGTTGTTTGAGAGAACTGAATTTTTAAGCTACTTTATTTAACAATTTTCTAACAACAAAACATACAATCCATCTTAATTAAAATCCACACAAAACACCAAATTGTATTATTCAACTTATTCTTATTTTTATTCTTATTCTTGCTTGAACTAAACTTCTGAAAGCGTCGTCATCATCATTTCCTTCCTTCCCTTCCTCTTTTTTCCTTCTAGTTAGAACAACTGCGGTCTTTGCTTGGCCAACAATAAATTTAATCTTTGAGTTCAGCTCATGAAAAATGGGGACAAAAACAAAAGTGTTGCGTTTATAATTTGGTTCAGTGTATGTTGCTTTCCACCTATTTTTATGTGAATTTTGGAATATCAGGTAAAAAAAAAATCTGGATGGAAATGCCAAGATGCACATAAATTCAAAAAAATTACCACATTAGCCACATAAATCCCTTAATGCACAACAAAAAGGTTGTGATTGAGGATGTGATTGGATAACTGGACTCATTGGAGTTTTTAACTATACCCACCCTGAGCAGCCACAGCATAGATAACTGTTTTAGCATGTGGGTTTGAAGTTAGCATGAAAAAGTATCAAATTAAACTAGAGAAACAGCTTAGCTTATGTAAGTCAAATAATTGTACCTACAATGCAATGAAAAGAAAAAAAAATCTTAATCAAAAATACTTTTTTTCTGAAAATCCTTTTTTTGTTCTTGAAATCTACAATGTTGCTCACAGTCACATGACACTTCTACTGTAAGCTCAAAAATGTGATGGGAGTGTATGATACTGATGACAGTGTTATGCCACTTTTCCACTGTGTGGCATGGCTCGGCTTGGTTTGCGTTTCCACTGTAGTTTAGTATCACTTTAGAGTGGGAAGGATTATTCAAGTCATTATAGTTGCGCTGCCTCTACTGCCGTAACTTGTGAAAAACATTTTCTTTCAGTGTAGCCCTATCAAGCTCTCACCGGATCTGCTCCTCTGCTGTCAATGAGAGGAATGTCTGTACTTCCTCAACAGACAACAAAACAGCCATTTTTTGGTTGTTAAAAAAGGTGCGCTCGTTCAAAACAGTTGCGTCCGATCCCTCACTGGCTGTGCTGATTTAAATCTAGCGGTTCTGTTGTGTCTCGTTGCAAGTTCAGTGAGGCAGGTAGTGACATTTCTTTCCGGCCAATCAGTGATCAGCAGAGTTTACACGTCACGTTTTGGTAATGGTATGGTTTGGTGCTGTACCATGCAGTGGAAAAGCACCATTAGAAAACTTCCCGCTCTACCCTATTCTGGATTCTCCCTCAGAGTTTGTTTTATTGGAGTCTGTCTGTATTTTCACAGGCATGCTGTCGATTATTATCGTTTTACTGGTGAATCTCCTCATAGAGACTTCAGGTAAGAAAATGCTTGGATTTCATTCAGTTTCATGGCTTCCAAGTAATTCATATATGTGATCAATTTCTATTGGATATCATGGCACTATTACATATAGACTGTTACATTTTCTATTGGATATCATGGCACTATTACATATAGACTGTTATATTAAGATAATGTGACATTAAACTCTACACTATCTCTACTTGTCGCATGTCTATGACCACTAAGTCAAAATACAAGCAGATATCTTCCTTAAAAAACTAGCCAGCCAAATAACAGTAATATGAGCAAAGAACATACAGTGGAACCAGCGTCAGGAATGAAGCAAGCGGATCTGGTGTGCCAGCCCGTATGGGTGGTGGGGGGGGGGCCTTGAGACAAGAGCAAAGGTTTCCTCCACATGTCTAAGGCATATAGGCAGCACTGTGTGACCTTGAGCATGCGAAGCGGGTTTCTCCTCGGGGAGAACCCCTTTGTCTTGAGCCACCACTGTAGGGGTCTCATGTACAGCAGGCCAAAAGGTATCACGTTGGACGCAGCTGCCGTCAGACCCAGCAGTTTCTGGAACTGCTTGACAGTGAGTGACCTGCCTTCTCTCACTCTCACTCGACTCGATCCGAGCAGGAGAAAGACGTGCTTGCAATGTGGTCAAATCCCACACCACACCCAGATAAGTGGTGTGGGATAAGGTGGTGACTGAGAGAAGCGCTCGCCAGAGACCACTGTGACCTGAAGCACTGTAGGTGGCAGGGTTGGCACATCGATCTCCCGAGGGCACTGAGGAGAGACGGGCACCGTATAATGAGGTGTACACTGCTCTTTCCCAGAGGGGGCTGGCCCTCAGAAGTCCTGTACCCTAGGCGTCAGGACATGTTAGCCGAAGACTATCCAGTGAGAATGACAGTCTGTAGACATGCCTTCTACTAGAAGCCTTTGGCCTGGGAGCACTACTCTGACTCTTAATTCTGGGGAGTACGAGAAGTGATGCTCCCTCAATGAGGAGCTTGAACACAGTAGGTTGGGACTGCTCCCGCCCAGCAGCCCCTGCTAACCACCTCAACCTCCTTGGAGAAAGAGAGGTAAACATGTGCTCTCACTCGAGAAATTTTCATCCCAAGAGCTCCTGTATATCTAACTTCTCATAGTCAGATTAAATACTTCATTTAATTCCTCATTATTAAATGCAGTCAAACAATCAGACAGGGAAACACAGTATGGTGTGATATGATTCATATTAAAAACCGAGAATTATGTAATGCATGCATTGCCTCGGAAGCGCGCGAGCCACTCGGTTATAAAACAATATCAATCTCCTCAGGGAAAGATAGCTGCAGCAGCAAGCTCTCACTCAGAGGGGGAAGAAACCGCGGGCTTCTGAACCCCAAGAAAGAGCCCTAGATCTAGGGAATGTGGGTGGAGATAGGAAGAGCCCATCTCCAACCTGCCCCCAGATCATGTGCAATCCCTGCGATCTCAATCGCCGCTGTGCATCAGCAGCAGCGGGACTGGAACCACAAGATCACAGACACGGACATACTCATCGGGGTGTGCCCGGCGAGAGCGGAGCATTTTGCAGTGGCAAAAGCACAATCAGGCCCCCGAGAGCTGACTGCGCAAGCTCCGCTCCCCAGTAATGCTGCTCATTATAATGTTCAACATAATATCCTTGTGCAACTGGTGAGCTCATCGACGCCCTCCACATCAACCTCCTCCTCGGAGGAAGACAGGTGGAGCATCAAGCCATCTCCCCTGGGGGAAGAAACCGCTGCACGGGCTTCCAATCCCAGAGAGCAGGCGCTGGATCATATGTGAACCCCAGATCATATGTGAGCTCCGCCTCGGCGAAAGCGTGGCAGGCACTGCTAGGAGCGCTGATGACGCTGCACATGGCAGCCGAGTTGTTTCGCTCTCCAGTTGTTTTAGTGCATTTGTTAGTTTTTCCTGTTTTTTTTTGTTTTTCATACTCAATTAGTTTCACCATATATGAACTGCTGAACATTTGGAAGAACACACCACAAAGTCTCCTACCGGTTTTTTGATTATTCGGATGTTTTGCTGAACGTTGTAGTCGGCGGAGCAGCGGCGCTGATCAAAAGCTTCTGGATGCGCAGATGGGGGAAGCGAGCCGGTGCACTCGTCAAGCTCAGGAAGCGCGGATTTCGAACGCCGTTGCCTAGCATCCATCTGGCAAATCTCCACTCTTTACCCAACAAAAAGGACAAACTTCTTCTGCTCTACATCAATGAAAGGTGGTGTACAGATGTAACTGTGTTAAAGAAGATGTGCTGTTCAGATCTAGAAGCGCTCTTTATTAACTGCAACCCTTTCTATTCGCCGTGGGAGCTTCACTCGTTCATTCTTGTGAGTTTTTACATTCCTCTGCAAGTGCACGTAAGCTTTACAGAAACTCGCTGATCAGATCACAGAGACAGAATAACAACACCCGGACTCTTTTTTAATCATTCTCGGGGACTTTAATAAAGCAAATCTTTCCCGTGAACTGCCAAAACACACACAGCATGTTACATGTCCCACCAGAGACAGTAATATACTAGATCACTCTTACAAAGCAATAAAAGATGCATCTCACTCTGTTCCACGGACAGCTTTGGGGCTCTTTGATCACTCCCTGGTTCATCTTATACCAACCTACAGGCAAAAACTTAAATCTGCTAAACCTGTAGTAAAGACTGTAAAGAGATGGACCAACGAAACAGTGTGTGCTTTAAAAGCCTGTTTCGACCTCACTGATTGGAGTGTTTTTGAAGCTGTTACCACCGATCTGGACGAACTCACAGAGACAGTAACATCCACCTGTATCTTTGTTTCCAGGTGGAACGTTTAAGAACGTGACACACAAGTCTTGCGGAAATCCTGTAGAATTCAACAAATCTGATGACGACTTCGACATTCCTGAAGTGTTTCCACTTTTGTTTCCCATATGCATCAGACATTTAGTCAGCGGTCTGTGGGCATGACGTCTGAGGCTGAGACTACACAACTGTTAACAACTCCTGCAATCCCCCTCTCCCCAACTCCCCAACTTCAAATCAGTGAGGATGATGTAAAGGCACCAGGCCCAGATGGTGTTACACCAGCCTGTCTGAAAACCTGTGCTGACCAGCTGGCCCCCATCTTTTCACAGATTTTCAACAGATCGCTGGAGTTGTGTGAAGTGCCCTCCTGCTTCATATGCTCCACCATCATCCCCGTTGCAAAGAAACCCAAGATAACAGGAATTAACGACTACAGACCTGTGGCTCTAATGTCTGTCGTCATGAAGTCATTTGAAAAACTGGTTCAGGCTTATCTAAAGGAAATCACTAGACCCTTACTGGACCCCCTGCAGTTTGCATACCGAGCAAACTGGTCGGTGGATGATGCAATCAACATGGGATTGCACTTCATCCTGCAACATCTGGACCAAACAGGGACTTATGTGACGATCCTGTTTGTGGACTTTAGTTCGGCTTTCATCATCCCAAGAGCCCTCCAGACCAAACTGACCCAGCTCTCTGTTCCTAGCTTTATCTGTCAGTGGATCACCAGCTTTCTGACAGATAGGCAACAGCTAGTGAGACTGGGGAAATTCATGACAGCTGCTCCACCAACACTGGTGCCCCTCAGGGATGTGTTCTCTCCCCACTGCTCTTCTCCCTGTACACCAATGACTGCACCTCCAAAGACCCCTCTGTCAAGCTCCTGAAGTTTGAAAGTGAAAGTGACGTGACATACAGCCAATTATGGTGACCCATACTCAGAATTCCTGCTCTGCATTTAACCCATCCAAAGTGCACACACACAGCAGCCATTTATGCTGCGGCGCCCGGGGAGCAGTTGGGGTTTCGGTGCCTTGCTCAAGGGCACCTCAGTCGTGGTATTGCCGGCCCAAGACTCGAACCCACAACCTTAGGGTTAGGAGTCAAACTCTCTAACCACTAGACCATGACTTGCAGACGAGACTACAGTCATTGGTCTCATCCAGGACGGTGACAAGTCTGCTTACAGACAAGAGATTGAGCAGCTGGCTGTCTGGTGCAGTCTTAACAACCTGGAGCTGAACACACTCAAAACAGTGGAGATGATAGTGGACTTCAGGAGAAACCCCCTGCACTCCTCCCACTCACCATCATGAACAGCACTGTAATGACAGTGGAGTTATTCAGGTTCCTGGGCACCACCATCTCTCAGGACCTGAAGTGGGACAATCACATTGACTCCATTGTTAAAAAGGCCCAACAAAGGTTGTAATTCCTTCGCCAGCTGAGGAAGTTTAACCTGCCACAGGAGCTGCTGAAACAGTTCTACTCAGCCATCATTGAGTCTGTCCTGTGCACTTCAATAACTGTCTGGTTTGGTTCAGCTACAAAATCAGACATCAGAAGACTACAGTGAACGGCTCGGACTGCTGAAAGGATTATTGATGGTTCCCTGCCCACCCTCCAAGAACTGTATACATCCAGAGTGAGGAAAAGGGCTCAGAAAATCATTCTGGATCCCTCTCATCCAAGTTACCCCCTTTTTGAACTTCTGCCATCTGGCCGGTACTTCAGAGCCGCAAATACCAGGACAGTCAGGCACAAGAACAGTTTCTTCCCCCAGGCAATCTACCTCATGAACAGTTAAATTTTCCCCACTTATGCAATAAAAATGTGCAATATCCTTATTTGTATTTGTTACCACCTCCATCCTAGTACATCCCTGCATCTTACTCTATTCTATTCCAATGTCATCTATAGCACAACTGTTCATACAATTTTTTTGTTTTTCGATTTATTTTTCAATATTTGTCTATTTATATTTACAAGTGTACAGTCGTGGCCAAAAGTTTTGAGAATTACATAAATATTGGAAATTGGAAAAGTTGCTGCTTAAGTTTTTATAATAGCAATTTGCATATACTCCAGAATGTTATGAAGAGTGATCAGATGAATTGCATAGTCCTTCTTTGCCATGAAAATTAACTTAATCCCAAAAAAACCTTTCCACTGCATTTCATTGCTGTCATTAAAGGACCAGCTGAGATCATTTCAGTAATCATCTTGTTAACTCAGGTGAGAATGTTGACGAGCACAAGGCTGGAGATCATTATGTCAGGCTGATTGGGTTAGAATGGCAGACTTGACATGTTAAAAGGAGGGTGATGCTTGAAATCATTGTTCTTCCATTGTTAACCATGGTGACCTGCAAAGAAACGCGTGCAGCCATCATTGCGTTGCATAAAAATGGCTTCACAGGCAAGGATATTGTGGCTACTAAGATTGCACCTAAATCAACAATTTATAGGTTCATCAAGAACTTCAAGGAAAGAGGTTCAATTCTTGTAAAGAAGGCTTCAGGGCGTCCAAGAAAGTCCAGCAAGCGCCAGGATCGTCTCCTAAAGAGGATTCAGCTGCGGGATCGGAGTGCCACCAGTGCAGAGCTTGCTCAGGAATGGCAGCAGGCAGGTGTGAGCGCATCTGCACGCACAGTGAGGCGAAGACTTTTGGAAGATGGCCTGGTGTCAAGAAGGGCAGCAAAGAAGCCACTTCTCTAAAAAAAAAAAAAACATCAGGGACAGATTGATCTTCTGCAGAAAGTATAGTGAATGGACTGCTGAGGACTGGGGCAAAGTCATATTCTCAGATGAAGCCCCTTTCCGATTGTTTGGGGCATCTGGAAAAAGGCTTGTCCGGAGAAGAAAAGGTGAGCGCTACCATCAGTCCTGTGTCATGCCAACAGTAAAGCATCCTGACACCATTCATGTGTGGGGTTGCTTCTCATCCAAGGGAGTGTGCTCACTCACAATTCTGCCCAAAAACACAGCCATGAATAAAGAATGGTACCAAAACACCCTCCAACAGCAACTTCTTGCAACAACCCAACAACAGTTTTGGTGAAGAACAATGCATTTTCCAGCACGATGGAGCACCGTGCCATAAGGCAAAAGTGATAACTAAGTGGCTCGGGGACCAGAATGTTGAAATTTTAGGTCCATGGCCTGGAAAACTCCCAGATCTTAATCCCATTGAGAACTTGTGGTCAATCCTCAAGAGGCGGGTGGACAAATAAAAACCCACTAATTCTGACAAACTCCAAGAAGTTATTATGAAAGAATGGGTTGCTATCAGTCAGGATTTGGCCCAGAAGTTGATTGAGAGCATGCCCAGTCGAATTGCAGAGGTCCTGAAAAAGAAGGGCCAACACTGCAAATACTGACTCTTTGCATAAATGTCATGTAATTGTCGATAAAAGCCTTTGAAACGTATGAAGTGCTTGTAATTATATTTCAGTACATCACAGAAACAACTGAAACAAAGATCTAAAAGCAGTTTAGCAGCAAACTTTTTGAAAACTAATATTTATGTAATTCTCAAAACTTTTGGCCACGACTGTATTTTATTTTGTTTATTTTTTTGGTCTGTGTGTTGTTGTTGTCTCTGTGTACTGGAAGCTTATGTCACTAAAACAAATTCCTTGTATGCGCAAGCATTCTTGGAAATAAAGCTCTTTCTGATTTTGATTTCTGATTCTGAATGCTCCTTTCTCAAAGACAGCCATCCGAGAGCGAAGCATATGTAGTAACAAGCGCTCTCAATGTGGGCATTCAGCTCCCTCGAGAGCTGACTCTGCGTGCTTCGCTCCCAAGCAGACAACACACAAACTGTGTGTGTCTCCACCCAAAATATAGCGCGGGCAGGGAGGAACACACAGCCTAAACACTGCCTGCTCTCTCTTCCCAAATGCTTCTTCTTGACTGAAGCTTTGACATAATGGAGCTTATAAGTGGACACACAACACTCAATAAGACTCACCACAAATAGTGACTGACACACACAGATAGCGCTTGCTGAATGACAGAAAGCTGATGCCGGTTCCACCGCACGTGTTTTTAAGTGTCCTGGTCATTACGTCACCCCGCCCGTTGGCGTTCCCATAGCGTTTTAACGCAGCTCGAGTTCCTGAAGGGGATACTAAACTCCACACTACCTCGACTACTCTTTGCATGTCTATGGCCACTAAGGCAAAATACAAACAGAATTTTTCTTTAAAAACACTAGCCAGCCAAATAACAGTAATATGAGCAAAGAACTATTATTATCCACAGATTCCGCATGAAAAACTTGAACCTGTTTCAAAATCTTTCACCCTCACACAGAATTCCCAATGATGTGGATCCCTAATAAAATGACTGAAAAATTCACACAATAGAACAATTGTCAATGTGACTGCACCTTAAATATTTGTAGTAAATTAATAATTCACTTAAAATTCATCCTCTCTCTCTCAGTGTCGTTGACTGTAAAGGTTCCTGGTGATCCTGTAGTGTCTCATGTGGGATCCACAATGATTCTTCCCTGCTGGATCTCTCCTCCTGAGAGCGCTGAAGCTCTGGAGATCCGCTGGTACCGTCACAATCAGTTCAGCAACCCTGTTCTCCTCTATAATCATGGGAAGATCCAGGACGTCCAGGAGGAATCACACAGGAACCGAAGCTCTTTGACTCTGCGGTCAGATCAGTCTGGTGGACTGAAGGATGGAGACGTCTCTCTACGGCTGGAGAAACTCAGAGTACAAGATGATGGTTCATTTCGTTGTTATGTGAGTGGAGAAAATTCATATAGCAGTGAAGAGGTGGTTCTCAAAATCACTGGTGAGCAAGCATCTACACCTCATTAAAGCCATAGTCAAACACAGTCAAACATTAAAATTCTCTCCTGCATAATGAGGACTAAGATTGAGGACACTCGAAACAATACTCTCTGGTGACCCCTGCTGGTCAAAACTGTGTAAACACAACAAAACCTCAGGCCAAAACATGCTTAAAAACAGCCTTTAAAACAAATGCAAATGTTTTATTGAAAGTATAATATATATTAATTATATATATATACTTTTAAACTGTTGTTTCAATCCCAATGCAGCTCTCTAATGTACATGTTGAAGTGTTTCAAGACCCTGAAAGACAAAAAATCTTCAAAAATCAGAACACAATTAGTGTCTAAGACAATATACTTATGTAGGCTAGTTTTTGTGTCAGGAAAAGATCTGAGCATCTGTCTCTCCTCTCGTCAGCTTTAGGATCCTCTCCTGTCCTGTCTCCAAAGCCTCTAGATGATGGGCGTGTGAACATCAGCTGTGGGTCCAGCGGCTGGTATCCAGAGCCCAGTATCACGTGGACGTCAGATGAAGGAAGGACTCTCCATCCTGGAGGAACATCTCACAGTCGTGGAGCAGATAAGATGTTCTCTGTCCACAGCTGGACGGCCGTCTCTCTCTCAGACGCTCAACTGGTCTCATGTTCAGTCTCTCTCAGATCTGGAGAGTTAAAAGAAGGAAGACTGAACATACAGGGCATCGTATCTTCAGGTTAGAGAACATGGATATTAGTAGATACCACAAACAAAGTGATCAAGTTTGCTTGAATGCTAGGCCTGTGATTATTTCCATTAATTTTTTTTTTTTTTCTGTGACCTTAACTGAAGGTTTTCCGTCTTTAAGTTTTATTTTAAGCAAATATAATTGATCTATAAATACAATTTATTTAGCATACATTCTTGAATGCATGTTTCTTTTTATTCTGCTCCACCACTGAAATTATTTTTCTTCTATGTCATCAGTCTCTCTTATGCACTTTACCATCCAATCAATAAAATCTAAACAAATCCCATATATTGTGTTCTCAGTGCTGTTTCAGAAGAAAAATGGGTTTCGAACAGCATTTTAATGAAGCAAAAGTTTCAAAAATATTATTTACTTAGGCAAGGCAAGGCAAGTTTATTTATATAGCACATTTCATACACAATGGTAATTCAAAGTGCTTTACATAAAAGAAAGTAAAATAATCATGAAGAAAAATAATAACAGAAATAAAACAAGCAATTACTTACTGTAATTGATTTATATATTTTTGAAGGTGTTTGGATTCGTCTGGTTTCTGTTCCTCAGGTCCATGGAAGGCTCTTTTCCTCACTTTTCTCATCTGTGCTCTTCTGGGTTCAGTTGGGTTCATCCTCTACAAATACAGAGAAAAACTAACAGGTACAATCTAGTTTGAACAATTGAAATGATTTTATCTTCAGATGGTTTTTATGTAGGGATTTTATGCTTAAGTGTTGATTTTTTTTTCAGGGAAGAAACCAGTCAAAGAAAGTAAGTAAACTACATGTGCATCATTTTAACATCCAAAAATACATATGCATATACTTCTATTTTCCTCATTTGTAAGTCACTTTGGATAAAAGCTTCTGCTAAATGATTATATGTAAATGTAAAGGAATCAGCTTAACATCAGAATTTATTGTGGTTGATTAAGTGGAGTATTTGTGTAAATAAATTGGTAATTAAACCCTCCAAATGAAATTCTCTCATTTCAGTTTGTGACGAGGAAACTATGGAGAGACTGTCAAAAGAAGGTATTTGAAGAAGTTTATCTGTGCAATACTTTTATAACGGCAGCTGTTGAAGTGAACCACTAAACGACAAATAAACACTCATGTGCATGTTGTAGCAGAAATCTTGCATTCACACAATGTGAATATAAACACTTTATATAAGCAATGCATTTCCAGTTCATACTAATAACTGTAGACACTCACAATTACAGCTGTAGTTTTCTTTCTCTAAAACCTTACATTATTTGTTTTTGATTTTAGAAACAAATACAGAGGAACCAAAGAAAGAACCAGGTATGACATCATCTCAGTTATATATTTGTAAAGCTTGTTCATTCCATTCTGTTAATCTCTCTCACTTTGCCTCTTGAATACATTAAAAAAAAATAAACCACAAAACTAAAATCTCTTATTTTGCTTGAGAGTTTAAAGTCGAAATGTTTCTGAACATTTACTGAATCTACTGAATAAATACCATGATACCATAATAAACTGTTCACATTTTCTAAGCTAAAATGTGATGGTTTGCCACTAAATATGCTGCATACAAGAGTATCAGCAAACCATTGCATTTCATTTCTTATTTGAAGAAGATTCAACTGAGAATCAAGAACATTTGTCATTATCTGATCTGATTGTTTTGAAAGTCTGACACTCCTAAAGAAATTTCTATTTTTATGCCAGTTGATACACAAAATAGATGAACATTACGAGCAGTGTGATGCTTGTATAAGACAAACCAAAAACTGAAACAAGTTACTGGATTGACAGAATGACCTGGCAGTGCTTAAACACAAATGAGCTGGAGTGCAGGAAATGACCTTTGACCCTGAGCCTAAGAAATCTGAACCCAGCTGACAGCAATGCAAGTTAACATTAAATGAATTCTGCCTGAAAGGCCTAAATTTATTGTGGTTTAGAGTTTGGAGATTTCGTTAAGCAGATTAATAATGAACTCTTCCATTGAAATGTTCTCTTGTTTTAGACTGTGAGGAGGGAACTCAGCAGAAACTGAGAAAAGAAGGTATTTGAAGACGTTGAAATTTGGAGTGAAAGTGACGTGACATTCAGCCAAGTATGGTGACCCATACTCAGAATTCGTGCTCTGCATTTAACCCATCCGTAGTGCACACAAACAGAGCTTTAACACACACACACACTGTGAACACACACCCGGAGCAGTGGGCAGCCATTTTATGCTGCGGCGGGCGCCGGGGAGCAGTGGGGGTTCGATGCCTTTGCTCAAGGGGCACCTAAGTCATGGTATGAAGGTGGAGAGAGAACTGTACATGCACTACCCCCCCACCACATGGACAGTTCTCTCTCCACCTTCAATACCATGACTTAGGTGCCCTTGAGCAAGGCATCGAACCCCCCAAATGCTAGCAGCAAAAAATGGCTGCCCACTGCTCCGGGGTGTGTGTTCAAGTGTTGTGTGTGTGTTCACTGCTCTGTGTGTGTGCACTACGGATGGGTTAAATGGGTTAAATTTAGTTCTTTGCTATACTTACAGGAACGGTAACTGCTGAAGTGACCCACTAATTCACTAATACTAATTTGCACTATTAATTATTAAAGTTTTTCTCAATTGCTAACATACTATACCTGAGACATTTTTAACCATGTCCTCATTCAGAACGCACAAGCACACAATATAATCACCTCAAGTGCCACACTGTGGACTCAAATCATAATCAGATGTTTTGACTGTACTGTATATTTTACAAACCAAAAATTATTATTTTACAAATAGAAATATGTTTTATTTTCCATTTGCTTTTAACAGTATAACAGAACATGATGTGAACATAATTATACAGCTTCAATATGTGGAATTAATGCATAAATGTTTATGAAATTACTAATTACAGCTGTAGTTTTCTTTCTCTAAAATCTCAAATTATTTATCATTTTAGTTGTGGAAGATGTAAATATAGAAGAACTGAGGAAACATGCAGGTATATTCTCAGTTATATATATTTCATAAATTTGAATTATACATTATTACACATGAGTTTAAGAGAATTCTTAAATGTTGCTTTATTTTTCCTCACAGTTGAGATCACTATTAACCGTGAGATTATACATCCAGATCTGATGGTCACTAAGGACTGTAAAAACATGAGGGATCAACCAGAATATCATCACATTGGAGAGGAATTTCCATTTCAATTATGTGCTTTTGGAGCCCAAAGTTTCTCCTCTGGTCGTCACTATTGGGAGGTAGAGCTGGTACAAATGAATACATCTCCCAAAAACTTCTGGATAATTGGTGTGATGAAAGATGGAAACAGTCTTCTAAAAAACAGATCTGCTTTAACTCCATCAGCTGGTTTCTGGTTCTTGTGTTCAGATGGTCCGTATGGCTTTTACACCAACACTGATTCATCGATTAGATTCTCTCTGACACCGAGACCTGAACGACTGGGAGTTCTGTTAGATTATGATGACGGTCAGCTTTCATTTTACAACGTCACAGAGAATAAACATCTCCTGACCATCAGCAGCAGATTCTCTGGATCAGTCGTTCCTCTGTTCAATCCTGGTATTCGGAGTTTGATTACAATCCTGGATTGTCCAAAACCTGTAGAACCAGCTGAATCCAGTCAGCCTTTACTGAGTAATAACTCAGACTCTGGACTGACCAATGAAGTTAAATCAGAAGGACTAATATGAACAAAAAAGTAAATATCTACTCTCACATCTACAAACTATTAAAATGTATAAAAGTGTACAAACAGAGGATGACCCTAACAACACCATTGTCATGGGTTTGATTCCCAGAGATCATGAACACTGATAAAATGTACAGCTTGAATACAGCAGCATCAATTCAACCAATCAGATCATGTCATCCAAATACGATAACATTACATGATAACCAGGGTTTGAAATTAACACCCGCCAAATGCAGATGTGGCGGGTAATGTTGTCAAATCACTTGCCAATTTGGTGGGTTACTTTTCTTCACTTATTAAATTTTTGGGGAAGACAATGTAAGCCAAATCTGTGCAGATTCAGCACAAATACTGAACTTGTTAGTCATCATGATATATTAAATACAGCCTAATTGCGCAGCATACCTAGCTAACTTGAACACACCCTTGCAACAGATTATGGTGCGCTGGTTTCCTTTGCATTGAAGCAATAGCGAAGACTCGAAAAAATGACTAAAGACTCAGACACTCTGTGATTTTCTAGAATTTAAATGTAGTTATATCACATTTAAAGCCATAAAAGTATTAAATGGTACAACAAAGTCTTAATTATGATTTAAATGAGGTCTTAAATTTGGATCAACAAGAAGCTAATGCTAATTCATTTAAAAATTCAAAACAATTAAGATATTAAAGGGTTACTCCATCCCAAATGAAAATGTTGTCATTATATTTTGGATGAAAACCTGGAGGCCTGTGACTGTCCCATAGACTGCCAAATAAATAACAGTCTCAAGGTCCAGGAAAGGTATGAAAGTCGTCGTCAGAATACTCCATCTGCCATCAGTGATTCAACCATTACGTTATGAAGCGACGAGAATACTATATGTACACGAAGAAAACAAAAATAACGTTATTTATTTGGCAGTCTATGGGACAGTCACAGGCCTCCAGGTTTTCATCCAAAATATCTAAAATTGTGTTCTGAAGATGATCGGAGCTTTTACGTGTTTGGAACGACATGGAGGTAAGTGATTAATGACAACATTTTCATTTTGCTGTGGAGTAACCCTTTAAGATATATTTATATGTTATTAAATTAATATAATAATTAGGAATGTGACAATTAACTGCGAGCCGGTTGAAAATAGATTCAAATATGTGACGATTCAAATCGGTTGAGATTCTAAACAAATCACGATTCATTTAGGGGCAGGGGTTTAAATGAATGTATGTCTGAGGGGAACTTACTGTCTTCAGAAAAAGTTTAGATTATTTTTTTTTTTTTATTATTGTCTTTGCTCTGTATAATGCATTTATATTTTTTATTATCATCGTGCGTTTACAGTGGTAACCAAGGAAAACGCTTTAAGGGCCACTTGCTGTAGCATGGACATTGGCTGCTTTGAGCCATTGCTGCGATATGTTTGCTTCCGCCATGTTTGTGAGGGCAAGACGGCTTTAAAAATAAATGGAAGTAAACGGGGGAGCTGCGGTTTTTCTGGTCAAAAACTTGATAAAGTTTACATTTATCAACCGATTTCAGAGGTTTGTGATCTACATGCAGTTAAAAATAACTTTGCCTCCAGTTATTTAGTTAGGTTTGGAAAATTATTAATTTTCGTAAGAAATTGTGAAAGCTCACACTTTTTTTTCACAGATTTTGTTGATTTTTTCGGTTTACAATTCTAATGTTAATGAAGTTTAATTGTGACATATACATGTAATGTAATTTAAATGTAGGAAATTATACAATCTAATTTAGATTAAAAATGCTCATGTTGAATGTATGCAGCATCTTTGTTTGGATCATGATTAAAATGCAGTGGTTGCCTCTGGTTTTAAATGGAAAGAGCACAGATTATTTTGTTTATATGAAGAGATTTATTTTATTTGTGATGCTCATTTATTTGATATTAAAGATTAAAGACATATTAAAGATTACATGTAACTGTGAACAGGCGACATGACCCAGCTTTTTACCTAGAGTGGCACGTGTAGCTACAGCGATCTGTGACCACACATTAAAGAAGCCACAAAACAGAATGTATTGTTTGAATTTTGTTAGAAAATTAACAGAATTTGAAAAGAGAGGCTGTCTCAAATCAAATGTAACAAAACACAAAGCTTACCGCCAGAGGTGTAGCAAAAGGGCAGGCAGTTCCCAGGGGCCCCGCATTTTGAGGGGGCCCCTGAGGGCTGTGATCTTTTTTATATTATGAGAGGTTTTTATTTTTTTATCATTTAAATAATCACAAAGTGCAAATAACCCACCTTGCTGGCAGAGGCAACTTACAGTAACTCCACCCACCAATGTCTGGTTAGGATAGACAAAATTAAAAAAGATGCATGATGCTGACAACAGAAACAGTGAAGTAAGACTTAAGGCAACAGTGGAGTAAGACGCCACCTTTTGCCAAACTCGTTCTTCTCTCTTTTCCCATCACATATCAAATCGTAAAGGTGTTTGCTTTCAGTTAAAATGAAAGAAATAGTTGAAAAGTGACTCAAGGGGATTAAATAACAAAAAGAGTTTATTGGGTAGGGTTAGGGGTAGGTGTAGGGAAGTCTTTATTGTCCCCAATAAAGTAGCATCCATTCAATATTTTAAATAAATATGATCATTTACACTCAATATGCAATTACTGCATGTTTTATAATGTACTGCAACACTGAGGTGCAAATATATGCCACTATTTGCATTAAGTTTAAATAGTATTTAACTACTATTTACAATTACTGCAAAGAAAATACTGCTATTTTTACATAATGTAAATAGAATCTATCATTATTTGCACTTAGTGTAAATAGCATATATCGCCAAGAAAGTGTTTTTTTTGTTTGCTTAGTGTAAATAGCATCTAATTGCCAATAATAAAATAAAGATTTTGGGATGCTATCCATATATTTTCTACTGTATATATGGCTATAAATATGAAGATCTTGAAGATTGTTTTGCATCTTCTATTATAAAGATATTTTGTTAATTAAAAAATAAGCACTTCAACGTTGTAAAAAATAAACAATGTATGTTCCGTTAGATGTTTTTTGTCTACTTTTTGTATATTGTACATTTTGTATATTTTGCCCACAGACTAAAGCAGGGGTAGGCAAGTACGGTCCTAGAGTTTAGCTCCAAACCTGAAAAAACCTTACCTGCGCCTGAAGCCCTAGTGATCCTGAAGACAGTGATTATCTTGTTCAGGTGTGTTTAGTTAGGCTAGAGCTGAACTCTGCAGGACAGACCTCTAGGACCGAACTTGCCTAACCCTGGACAAAAGACATAATGTTTGGATTTAAAGGCACGGTTACATTTACTGTTACTGGGCAAAATATCACAGGTGAAATCCAGTCATTCCATTAGCAAGATCCTTGTACCAACATGTCTTTTGTGTAACACTGTACTTTTATGGTTTATATTTTAGTTATTTTAATAAAAGACACAATGACCTGCAAAGTCTGAGGTGATTCCATAAAACACGACACTTGGCACAAATAATGTAAAACTACAGCTGTATTTGTATTGGGTCCGTCACACAACATGCTGATAGGCAGCTTCTGAGTTCCCATTCCTCGTTAAATTTACTGAGCATTAATAAAAATAAACAAAGCTAGATGATGCCATTGCAAGCTGCTCAACATGTGAACTATTCCAGCTACATCTTCTGCTATTATTAAATTATAATATAATATTATAATCTTCTGCTACAGAATTAAACACATGGGTCTAAACTGGAAAACAGTAAATTAAAGGAAAAGTTCACCCAAAAAATTGAAATTTCTGTCATTAATTACTCACCCTCATGTCATCCAAACCTTAAAAAAGACCTTCGTTCATCTTTGGATATTTGTGGTGAAATCCCAGAGCTTTCTGACCCTGCATAGACAGCAAGGGAACTATCACGCTCAGGGCACAGAAAGGCAGTAAGGACATCGACAAAATAGTCCATGTGACGTCAGTAGTTCTGCCGTAATGTTATGAAGCTATGAGAATACTTTTTGTGTGCAAAGAAAACAAAAATAACAACTTTATTCAACAATTTCTTCTCTTCCGTGTCAGTCTTTCACCATGTCTGATGCCGCTGACATTACCGTCGACTTGATTACACACACACTGAGAGCTGAACTGAGCTGGATGATGATATCACTGAATCAACGATGAACTGCCATTAAAAGGAACATTTACTGTTTCCTATTGTCCTGTTTTTAGAGCTGCTTTACAGCAAAATAGATTTTTGTTTGAATTATTGACACTATTGTCCTGCTTTTAATGCTGCGTTGACACAATCTGTGTTGTATAAAGTGCTATACAAATAAAGGTGACTTGACTTGATCTGTGAGATACCTCTCCAAAGCTGTTCAGCTGGTTGGTCTACACCTTGTTCAATGCGCTGATTTCTTGCTTTTCCTCTTCTTGGTCACGAGGACTGGTTTCCAGAGCCATCAGTTGATTGGCTGGATTTGATGCTGTCATGAGAAGAAAATGCAAACATCTCAAAAAATCATTAACTAAAGACAGAAGTATCTGTTTCATGTGAACTAATGTGATATGTTTCAAGATAAAATCTCTCTCTCTCTCTCTCTCTATACAAACAAGAAATGAACTGAGAAATGTCATGATGCTTGTAACTTGTCATGTTCGTGGCTAATTAGGACAAAAACATTAAAGGGTTAGTAGAGTCTCAGAATCAAAACATTAACAGCTGAGTTATTGGTTATCAATGGTCTGAACGTTCCCTAACCTGGCTGCTCTCTCCACTTTCTGTGCATACAGAGAGTGTTGTGAATATCAACATAAATGTGACATATGCGTTTGTAAATAGTTCACTGAATAACATACTCTGACACTGACAGACACTCAAGTCTTGTCAAGGATTTTCTTTAATGTCACTATTTTGGCCTTTTGTTATTTCATTAGTATCTTTTCAAACTCTAAAGAGCTCCAAAACGTCCATATGTCATACTCTGTATATATATATATATATATATCGCATATTTCCAGGTTTTTCCCCTCATGATATGTTGACAGGACAAAACGTACGTGTCACGTGTCGTGTCGAGATCTGTGGATTTTTCATGACATGTAATCGCCTCGCGCCTCATCACACAGAACACGCACTGCATGTATCGCAAATTTTATTAAACAAAATCACATCTAACAGAATCACACCCGACTGCCATTTTATTTATAGAAAGTGAAAGTAAAGGAGGAAATCTCGAGCACCTTTAGATTCTGAAGGTTTTCCGTCTGTTGTATCGTTTATATTTGACGCTTTTATTGTGTTGAACGCGTAAAGGCTCAAATTCATTTAAATCAGATTGCTTTCATTTAACGGCGTCCCCAGTGAGTTTTCAATTTTATTCTTTTTATGTATTTATTTTTCATTTAACACGACAGTCATGTCTCTCATGTGATTTATATTCCGGAACAATCTCCATCAGAGTTTGTTTTATTGGAGTCTGTGTATTTTCACAGGAATGCTGTCGATTATTGTCTTTTTACTGAATCTTCTCATAGAGACTTCAGGTAAGAACACCACAAACACGCTCGAATTATTACCATTTTTATGGCTCAAATATTTCATTCAAATATTTTTATTTATCGAGTGATTCATATATATATATACAGTACAGGTCAAAAGTTTGGAAACATTACTATTTTTAATGTTTTGAAAGAAGTCTCTTCTGCTCATCAAGCCTGCATTTATTTGATCAAAAAATACAGCAAAAAAAACAGTAATATTGTCAAATATTATTACAACTTAAAATAATAGTCTTTCTATTTGAATATACTTTAAAAAAATAATTTATTCCTGTGATGCAAAGCTGAATTTCAGCATCATTACTCCAGCCCTTCAGTGTCACATGTAACATCCAGTCTATCACATGATCATTTAGAAATCATTCTAATATTCTGATTATTATGAGTGTTGGAAACAGGTTCTGCTGTCTAATATATTTGATGAATAAAAGGTTAAAAAGAACTGCATTTATTCAAAATAAAAAAAAATGATATTATATATTCTGATAATATATTTTCTTTACTATCACTTTTTATCAATTTAACACATCCTTGCTGAATAAAAGTATTGATTTTTATAAAAAAAAAAAAATGACTTACCCCAAATTACTGACCAGTAGTGTATTATTGTTATTACAAAATATTTATATTTTATAAACATAGCTGCTTCTTCTTTTTTTTTTTTTTTTACTTTTTATTCATCAAAGTATCCTAAAAAAGTATCACATGTTCTGAAAAAATATTAAGCAGCAGAACTGTTTCCAACTTTGATAATGCATCATAATATTAGAATGATTTCTAAAGGATCATGTGATAAGATCCTAAAAATTCAGCTTTGCATCACAGAAATAAATGATAATTTAAAGTATAATAAATTTAAAAACAATTATTTTAAATTGTAATAATATATCACAATATATTACATTTTTTTCCCTGTATTTTGATCAAATAAATGCAGGCTGATGAGCAGAAGAAACTTCTTTCAAAAACATTAAAAATAGTAATGTTTCCAAAACTGTTGACCTGTACGTAATTATATATATAATATATATATATATATATATATTATAATATATATATAATATATATATATATATATATATATATATAAAATCAATGTCTATATTATGGCCCTGGATTACATAGAGAATGTGCTTATGAAACGTGGATTTAGTGGTTTCTGGGCTCCCTGAACAGAAAAACATGTTCTTTTTTCTATAGTCAATTGTGTAGCGATGTATAAAGCACAATATGCACTTTCAGACCAAGCAGGTTTCTTTTCATCAACACGGTGAATCATCGGTTGAATGTGATGTCGGCTCCCTGAGATAACAGGGAAAGAGCTTCAGACTTTAGCTGACACTATGGAGCAACTCCTTTCCACCGAAAGGTGCTGAAGCTGATTGAAAAACATCTTGTGTGCTGCACAGACCAATGGCATTTCAGCTTCCTGAAACATGTGGGGTCTATATAGACAAATCCGGCGAAACACGGAAGTAAAGCAGCGCTGCCATTACTGCGTGCCTTGCTGCTAAGGAAGTAGCAGAAGTAGCGTTTACTCCCGTAGGCGGCTGTAGCAGATTATAGCTGTACGAAAAGTTATTTTTATTAGTTTTTTTTTTTAGTACGTATGCTGTACAGTGATGCCGAGAAGAGTGTGTTGTGTGGTTGGGCTGTTTTAAAACAACAGCACAAAACTACAGGCCTGGAATAAACCCGTTTGTGAAAATCCACGAACCTTTGTGGCACATTGACTGCCCATTTTCACGGCCATACGGATTACACAGAGTTCTTTACTATTAGCTAGAGATGATCAGTTCACGTGCCGCTAGGGATCTGTCGCGTCACGGTTTACAAGCACCAAAACGGTATTCAATTGTTTGAATTTCATAATAAAATTGACAGAATCTGAGAGCTGAGATTGTCGGTCTCCGTGTCCTCTGTGCTTCGCGATTTTTCTGTGCGTGAGAAAATGGATGTGTGGTGGTGAGAGCGTTGTGAAAAGCGTCAATTGCGTGTGTCTCACATTTTATTGCATTTGTATTAGTTTGAAGAGTAAAAAAAAATCTGTGGGTCTTAACGCAATTACAATCGGCAAGTCGGTCGGACAAAAAGGGGGAAAAAAAATAATTATTTTGTCAGTCCTAAATTGACAGGGTCGGTCGTTATGGCAAACAAGAATATTTTTAAGGATGGCCTAATAGTTATTTGAAACTGTGAAGCTTGTGAACATATTAACAACACAGCTAGTAATGACAGCGTTCGGTTGTATTGTTGTCATCAATTAATACACTTCTTAATTACAATACATTACATATTATACATTATTACATTATGTTGTCAATGAATTACCTTTATCAGTAAGTTTTGGCCACTGCCTGACATCATCTTATCCAATTTTCCCTTTCACCAGGCATTTTCTTTAATGAGCAGGATCCGCTTTCATTGAAATGTCATTAGAGGGCACCGGCAAGTGTCACACTGTCACACTTCGCAGGCACCGCAGTAATGGCGGCAGGCAAGATGGCGGCGCCCATAGAGTTTGGTGGCGGATTGTGTATACAGTAAGTAGAGATCTTAATGCCATTTCCTCAGAATCTTTCGACTGAGGAGCAGGCAAGCACACAAAAAGCTGCTCTGATCGCCAGAACTGACTAGAGCGATCCACGTATAGAATATGTGTGGTCCAGACAGAGTAAGAGTAGACAGAAAGAGCAGAGAGGGTACTACTGACCTGTGCTCTGAACGGAGTCATCAAGTCCCAAACAAGGGCTCTCTGCCCAAACGACTGTCTCTGTATTAATTACTACAGTAAATTTAAAGTCCATTGATACTGTAGTCTATATAGGAAGTAGAATTATAAAGATATGCTATGATAATAAGTGGTGTTTCATCGAGGTATGAATCATTGTTGGTAAACGAATATTGGCTTAAGTGAACCTTTTTTGTTAATGATTCACTGATTTTAGAATGAATGGAATTGAGTCAAATATTTAATAACTTGCTAACATGGAATACAGACACTGATTTATCGCCACCTACTGACGCAGGTCTACAAAACATTTATGGCAGGCTACTTCAAGTCCTAAACTGATACGTTGATACAGAACGTTAATTACTGAGCAAAGAGATAGGCCTACATGAAATGAAGTAGAAAGTTAATAACAATAGTTATAATATATACAAATGTTAAATAAAAATAAGAAACCATCAGTGAATGGCTTTAAAAGACGGATTGGATGATGTGTTTTCTTCAACAAATATTGATAATAATTATTCAAATTTCATGCTGTCATGGAGACCAGCGCAATAATGGTAATAATGGTCTTTGTTATTCTTCATTCAAAATAAAATAATAATATTTTAATAATTCTAGAGGTTAAGTCGAGTTTACGAGTTATATGTTGACCACAAATAGCCTAAACCGAACATGTCTGGCACCACACCGTTCACTATATCAGGAGTAAGAAATGAGGCATGCTAAATTATTCATGGCAAAACTGTAGTTATTCAGATACACAAATATAACCTATGTAAGTAAATGTATTTTGTGTTTTAAACAAGTTCATAATGATCACAGTTGATGGCTTCGTTGTGGTGCTATTGTGCGCGAGGCTGTCAGATCTATTTCTTCTGAAAGACAAGAAAGTGAGTGGCTGGTAAGAAGGAAGAAAAGAGTGATTTTATATGTAGGGCCACATACAAACGTTTGGACATGAAAAAAAAAATCGAATTATATTTGAAAGGTTCAATATGCGGTATATAGTGATTGTGTGCATTTTAACATGTCTAAAACATGAAATATCCTAAACATTATGTGGCTAAATACATTTAGCACTCAATTAAGCACTCACTTTATAAATAATGGTTTCCTGTAGTGTTTTGGGACATATACACTTAGGATTTAGTAACTTTAACAAAAGCCATGAATAGAAGGCGACCAATTAACAGTAGAGACCAACAGGTGCCATTACAGTTTCTATTAAAACCAATACAATTATAACCAGTTAAAGCATTGCAAATTATGTGATGCTTTCTATTTTCTTTTTTCAACAGAGGATTGAAATAAACTTATTATTGTATGTACTAAATACTTGAAATCTACATAAAAAGAGCAGAGCAGAATGCAAAATGTATATGACAATGATAAACCTAGAAACCTGAAACAACAGAGTTCTTTAATTTGAGTATTCATATGTGTTTGAGCGTGTGTCATGTTAATCAGACTAATCACCCTATAGGCTACTTCATTTGCTCTATTTTCTAACTCAATATCTCTCAATTGTACCCGTTGTAGAATCTTTGAACCTCTCTCACTGCACGACATAGGACCACCGATTAGGAGCCACGATCACAGAAATCACCACGATTGTTTCACGATGCCCATCTTTCGTCTGGGACAGCCGAAAATCATGCAGTGTGTCTTGGACTTAAGGCTGTGGCTAAAGTCAGTTGTAGTTCTTGTGTTTCTCTTTTCTTCAGTGATTCTGTTTGTTAACAGCAGGTGTTCATCACTAATGCACTAATGTATATCTCCTTTTTCTGAACTCAACTGAATTAAGTTCAGGTACTCATAACTGTTAGTTTTAAAAACTTAAATGTTTAAGGCAAAATTCGGTTTCCCTCAAACGGTTTGAGTTAACTATAATTTGTTTGGGTTTTTTTAAGGCAGTCGCGTACGGTTTGAGTTACATGACTTGTCGTATTTTAGAGTGTAGGCTACGGGGGGTCCACTGTTGAAAAAATAGCTTCCGGGGTTAAAATGCACGTGTTTTTGGCGGGGTTCCCCTGGTAAAAATGACATTTTCAGGGGCTAAATATCATGCTATTGAGGTCGTTTTCAATGCGCGGACATGAAAAAACAACCCCCCGCAACAGTGTTAAAGTAGCCCAGTTCAGCAGCGGGAAAAACACTGTTTCTTATGAGCAAAAATGATTGGATTAGCTCCCCACCCGTTTGTCGGCCGTCAATGCCACTTAATCTGACACCTTTTTTTTGATAAAGAACCACCCAGGCCGACAGCCGTCAGATGGATGGCCATTCTGGACTTCCCCCAGGACGTCCATATGGCCAGTCAGTCCCCTGTCAGTGTCTACACTGGACGCGCACCGTGCCGCAACAGCTAAAATCTGGTCTACACTAGCAGGGGAGGAGATAGGGCCACCTCTGATCTAAGCTTGGCCACCCTGCTCAAAACTGCTGTTTTTGTCCCCTTTTTCTTGACAAGCAATGCATTATTAAGACGCAGAACCGGCGTATTTCTTTGCATCCACATCAAACGGGAAACGTTTTCTTTCACGCACTTCAGCTTTGTCAGTGGCAGGTGCGAGTCAGATGAGCGTGGAAAAGCTACAGCAGCCAAATGAGCTTCAGTAGAACAACAGCGAACCGTGGTATGATGAGATGTTTTAGGCTGTATGTCAGAAAAACAAACTTTCCTGTCCTGTCAACAATCTTATTCTGCTCACAGCAAACACTCTTCAACTTTTGCAAATATGCGGCAACACTCTGATCACGTCATCATAAATAAGCGCACAAGAAACTATGAGCATGCAACTTAGTTCTGTCATCAGTTAAGTCATGAAATTACCAAAAAGGCAATTAAAGCTGCAAACTGTGCATGCAGTATGTCATGCATTACATTTCAGAAACGTCTCTCAAATGCATGTACTAAAATATATTTCTGCAATTCCATATCACAATATAAGGCGCAAGCTACATGTATTTTTTATTTGTAATTTAATGCATAAGTAAATGTGAGCACAGTGCACGTATACTAGAAAATATGTGCTTTTTTTATTATTATTAATTTGAAAAGTAAAAATGAAACCATATAAATGCATAAAATAACTCGTTTTACATTCTGGTATCTATGTGCTGTTGACTTCTGGTCTTTTTCACATTCTTATCACTATCTGCATGTCTCATCCATGAGTATTTTGTAAAACAAGCTTTTGGGGGTTTTGAGAACCAGAACCAAGCTGACTGAGCAATAAAGCTATAGTGTGTCCCTTTATTTAAATACCTGGAGGTGAGGAATAATACAACAATTGTCATATTCACTCAGTATTACTTGATATAATAATTCACAAATATCTCAATTACAATTAACTAGAAATTAATTGTATTCAGCTGTGTTTTAGGCACTAAAATAGTCTAGTACTTTATAGTCAAACACATTTTTATATTGAAATAATGTTTATAAAAAAAAAATAGATTTCTGTGCCACCCCAGACTGGTTGCTGGCCCCTCCCTGGCCACCCCTATGAAAACATCCTGCCTCCGCCACTGTACACCAGGGGTGTCAATCCAAACTTAATAAGGGCCTTGCTGAGGGTTTTGAATAAAATCAGGGGCTGGACATATATTAAGATGAAATTTAGTTTATTGGTGAATTATAGTGTATTTAGTAACTGGTATTAAAAACAAACTCACAATTCATTAGACCACATTTATCAAAATGGACAAGGTTTTTCAAGTCAAGTCAAGTCAGTTGAGCTTTATTGTCATTCTGCTTACATGTGGGGACATGTACAGTGGAACGAAATGTCATGCCTCACAGGACCACGTAAATACAGACATACAACAATGAAGTAAAACAGTACAAACCTATACTACGGGGAAGTCGTGGCCTAATGGGGATGTTGTGGGGGAATGGGGAAGTCATGGCCTAATGGTTAGAGAGTTTGACTCCTAACCCTTAGGTTGTGGGTTTGAGTCTCGGGCCGGCAATACCATGACTGACATGCCCTTCTGCTGCACCACAGTTCCCGTACCAGACAGTGATGCAGCTGGTCAGCACGCTCTCAACTGCTCCCCGGGTGCCGCAGCATAAATGGCTGCCCACTGCTCCGGGTGTGGGTTCACGGTGTGTGTGTTCACTGCTGTGTGTGTGCACTTTGGATAGGTTAAATGCAGAGCACGAATTCTGAGTATGGGTCACCATACTTGGCTGTTATGTAACATCACATTCACTATACACAACTAACCTACTGACAAATTTTTTGTCTATGGGTGGAAGATCTGGACTGAAGGCGGGGCCATTTCAGTACCCGGATCCTTCTTCTACACAGCCCTGATGTTGTAATTGATGCAGTATGTGGTCTGGCATTGTCATGTTGGAAAATGCAAGAAGTATTCCTGAAAGAAGACGACGTCTGGATGGGAGCAATGTTGTTCTAGAACTTGGATATACATTTCAGCATTGATGGTGCCTTTCCAGATGTGTAAGCTGCCCATGCCACAACGCACTCATGCAACCCCCAACCATCAGAGATGCAGGCTTCTGAACTGAGTGCTGATAACAACTTGGGTTGTCCTTGTTCCTCTTTAGTCTCCGGATGACATGGTGTCCCAGTGTTTCCAAAAAGAACTTCAAATTTTGATCCGTCTGACCACAGAACAGTTTTACACTTTGCCACAGTCCATTTTAAATGAGCCTTGCGTAACAGGACGAACGCTAGACTTACGAAAACGCCTGCGCTTTCTGGATCATGTTTAGATATGGCTTCTTTTTTGACCTATAGAGTTTTTAGCCGGCGACGGTGAATGACACGGTGGATTGTGTTCATGACAATGTTTTCTGGAAAGTATTCCTGACAGCCTATGTTCTTGTTTTCCATTACAGTAGCCTTCCTGTATGTGAGGCAGTGCCACCACAGTCTACTGGCCCGAAGATAATGGCATCCAGTATGGTTTTTCACGCCCTTGACCCTTCTAAACAGAATTGTTCCAGATTCTCTGATCTTTGGATGATAGTCTTCACTGTAAATGATGATAACTTCAAACTCTTTTGGCAATTTTTTCTCTGAGAAACCTCCTTTCTGGAAATATGCTCCACTATTTTTCGCCGCAGCATTGGGAGAAGTGGTGATCCTCTGCCCATCTTGACTCTGAGAGACACGGGCCACTCTGAGAGGCTCTTTTATAATACCCCAATCTTGTTGCCAATTGAGACCGCAGACGTGGCAATTGGTCCCGCCCGCTGTGCCGTATATGGACATTAACTTTTCCGGCCTCTTATTGCTACCTGTCCCACCCTTTTTTGTATGTGTAGCTCTCATGGAAATCCAAATGATCCACTATTGGCAGGACATGGTCAAATTCTCACTGTTCACTTGGATATGGTACTCTAATATTCCTATTGTGATAAAATATAAGTTTATGAGATTGGAAATTATTACATTCCTTTTTTACTCACAATTTGTACAGTGTTCCCAACTTTTTTGGAATCGGGTTTGTACATACACGTCTGTGTGGTGACAAGTTTCTAGTGCACTAGATAAAAATTGCACCACAAAAAGCTTTTTTCAGACAGTTTTCTGTGATGTGGTAGGTTGGGTGTTTGGGGGTGTTTGTGGCGGTTTTCAGAGAGGCCGGGTGACTTTGAGGTCAGGCTCTCACAGCCTGGGGGAAAAAGCTGTTGAGCAGTCCAGCAGCGGGCTCTGATGCTCCGTAACCATCTTCCTGATGGTAGGAGCCTGGAAGAGACTGTGGGAGGGATGGGTGGGGTCCATCTCGAATACCTGTTGGCTTTGCTGGAGCATCATGTAAGGGAAAAGTGTCCAGGATGGAGGGGAGATGGGCACCGATGATGCTTGCTGCAGCTGTGTTTTACTGTCCGCTGGAGGGGTGCTTGCGATCGGCTGCACTACGTTTTTCCGTACCAGACAGTGATGCATCTGGTCCTTGCACGCTCTCAATGGTTCCCCTGTAGGATGTGGTTATGCTGGGTGGGTTGGAGACTTGCTAGTTTTTTCAGATCCCTCTGTAGTTGTGCACCCCCATTGAATGTTATTGTGTTTTTGACGACACTCTCTCCCAGTTGAGCTGTCGACTGGACAGTGGGGGGTAGTCAACGCAGTGGGTGTCACAGTCCATCACAAGCCTCCTTTGTCTTCTCCACACTGAGGGACAGGTTGTTAGTGCCACACCATTCAAGCCAGCTGTTGCCACTTCCCACCCCCCCCTCCTGTTAGTGCATTTCAGCGCTGTTGCTTGATTGATGGAGACGCTCCCACAGTTGTGTCATCTGCAAACGTGATGATGTGTTGGAGCTGTACTGCAGGTGCAGTCGTGGTTCAGCAGCGATGAAGAGCAGCGAGCTGAGCACACCTCCTTGTGGGGCACCTGTGCTCATGTGGTATTGCTTCGAGGTGTTTTGGCTGGCACGGACTGACCTGAGGACTTCCGTTGTAAATAGTCCAGGATTCCAATTACAGAGGGAGGGCTTAAGGCCCAGCATTCGTTAGATTGTTGTCGCATGTGGGACTTTTTGTGGGATTTTAGTTGGTCTGGGAATGCTGAGGCTGAAGGTCAAAGAACACAATTCTGACCGATAGAGGAGTCCTTTTACTCTCTAGTGTCGGGGGACAGAAACAGTGGAGGTTTGAGGAAATTTGCAGGTGGGGCGTCTGTGAGCAGTTTTGGACGGTGATGCAAACACTGGAGCGGCCTTGAGTGTGATTGGGATGGCTGGTTTGATGTTGATCGCAGGACTAACCTCTCAAAGCACTTGCATCATGATGGGATTCGCGCTATGGGGACAGTAGATCATTAAACGGACCCAGGTGATTCTTTGGTATCCGGTTGATTGTTGTCGCTTGAGGCATCGTTAGGACATCTTCACTGTGCCGCACAGTCCTTTCAGTACAAGGCCATGGTATGTCGCCAGGACCCGCAACGCGTGGTGGTTAAATCCGAGACAGGATCATCCTTAATGTCAAGCTGGGACAGACAGAGCACCTGGTCGTGGAGGCTATGGCAGTTTTGTGCAGGTGTGTCATTCTGCATTTCAAACGTGAATAAACTGTTTTGATTCCCAGGACAATTGTGCTTCTCTGTCTGTTTTTGTGAAGCGTCTCGCTTTTCTCTGAGCTGAAATGCTGCATCTCTGTCTTTAGCAGCCCAGACGTCTGCTGTACATCCACAGCGTCTGGTTGCACGGTGGTGATGCCTTGGGACTGACGCATCATCAATGCATTTTTTAATATAACAAAAATTTCAGTGTACACCTGCGGGTCTGTGTGGCTTTTATTTTGGCTGGCTTTTTAAACGTTCCAGTCTGGCCTAAAAGCAGTCCGTAGTGTTTGGGTGCATCACGGGCCAACTTGAATTTTAAACCGGGGGGTTTGTTTTCAAAAAAACATGGTACACAGCCACGACCCAATATGCTATTTGAGCTGCCGGACGCTACCGCTCCGGGCACATAGAAGGCAAATGATTCCGCCAAAACAATAGGTGGTGATGTGCATTTATGTCAAGAATGCTTGGTGTACGAACCCTGTCTTGTTGGAAGACACGGCCTCACTAAGCCTCAGGATTTCTCATTGTCTTCTAAATGTCGACCCTTTTGTAATCTGCCACGGTGGAGTTCAGCTTCCACCATTAGATAAAGCAGTTCTATATTCCACCGGATGCTAATGCCAGCTTGCTTGAACAACTGCAGGCGGCCATTTAGTAACAACGACTGCTTCCACCCGAAGGCTGGCTTTTTAAAATCGCGGGTGATTTAATCACTCCACATTAAAGCATGCTCCCCAATTCCATCACCGTGTGTTTCCTGCCACACCAGAGGAGACACAACTATGGACTGTTTACACAAACATTGATGGTAGCTTACATCGCGACCCCCCTCCCCCACCTTGGAACAGTCTGCTAACCTTCTTTGGGTTGTTTCTCACCCCCTAAGTATTCCAACCCTCAGCAACCGTGTGAAGCCATCATTGAGGACCAGCAACAGTGTGGCCAAGCTGGACGCTTTGCTTCAGGACAGATTCATACACAGACTGTAGTAAGTTGCTTCCCCAGTCTCTCCTGTGGCTCTCGACACGACATTGATATCTTATACCTCCTCTTTACTGCGATTACACTCACAGCCACCGATTGACAGGTTGAAAAACAAAACAGATCAAACCAGATCACCAACATACCCTAGATCAGGAAGCCATGGTCATGACACAAGGAGGTGCGAATTCAGGTCAGATGATGCTCAGCCGTACAAGCAAATCCAGGGCTAAAACTGAAAAGGGGCATCAATAAGTGCCAAGTACTGCATACAACAAGCGTAAAGGTAGAGTAACACAACGCGTGTGGCAGGGCATCCAGGTCATCAGTGGACTACAAGGCAAGCAACGTCCTGCTCCACCGATCACAGACAGTCTCCTTCCGTAACGAGCCTCAAGTTACATTTATGCTCGCTCAAAAACAGCGACAGCAAGGAGAACGGCCACCAAAATCAAACACACTCCGCAAACCACAACCCCTCAAATTCAACCTCCACAGATGTCCACTACTGCACTGACCGCATCAACACACGCAAAGCTGCTGGCCCGGGACAGGCATTCCTTGACGTGTTCTTAGGGCATGGGGCAGAGCAGCTTGGCAGGGCTCTTCACAGACATTTTCACCTGTCCCCTCACCCAAGCAACTGTGCCAACTGTTTTAAAGTCCACATCCATTGGTGCAATATAAATACCGAAACACTCCTCACCGATGGCTCTTAGATGACTACCCCCCCCCCATAGCACTGCACACCCATGCATTATGAATTGCGTCGAGCAACTGTTTCTCAGCACACCTCAAGGCCTGCCATCCCCACACACACTGGACCCACACCATTTGGCCTACCGTAAAAATAGAGGCACACGAGGATGCCGGAAATTCACCATGCTGCACTCGGCACGCACACACCTTGGACCATATCAACACCTAATGTACGGATTTTGTTTGTTGCTTTCAGCTCAGCCTTTACACACCATCATTCCCTCCAATCTGACCACAAAACTTGGAGACCATTGAACATAACAACCTCCCTCTGCAAACGGATTATGGACCTTTCTGACGCACAGACCTCAGCATGTTAGGGTCATGCCCACACCTGCTCCATCACCATCACACTCAACACCGTACGTAACCACAGGCTGTGTTGATGAGACCCAGTTCCTCGACTCCCTCCACAACCATGACTGCAGCCTGTGCATGGATCAAACTCCATCATTAAGTTTTCATTGACACCACGGTGATGGCCTCATCAGAGACCATGAAGGAGAATGCCTAAGGGGAGGAGGACTAGAGCGTTTCGCTGGCCGCATGGTGCACTGCACACAACTACACCTGCGTCCGTAACACCATCAAGACAAAAGGAGCCTCATTGTGGACTTCAGGAAGACGAAAGAGAAGCACGCACGAACCCCATCCCACAAGTAAACCCCCCCGGAGTGCAAAAATGGTTTTTTGAACGTGTTCATCCCGCTTTATATGTTCCTGGAACACCACCATCTTCGAGTCCTGTCCTGAGGCTCGACACAAACACTCTCCAGCCTGGTCAAGAAGGCTCACCAACGCCGCTTCTTTCCTCAGGAACGCTACAGAATACACCCCAGCCCTATCCTTTCGCCTAATCCTGTGTGAACTTTGTTTAACGGTGGTGCGATTGGTGAGATGCATCCTCTGACCAGTTTTGTAGGTCCACATTCTAGCGGTCTGACACGGAACTGCTCACTTGCCTGACACGCAAGGCACTGCAGATGGGTTGTGAAACTGTCCGCCATCGCATCACAGCGGACACCACTTCCTGCCTATTTTAGGACATCCAGAGGAAACTCTGTATACGTCGAGCTCGGCAGCAGTCTTATCCTGGACTCCACTCTCCCCGGACCATCGACTGTTACCTCCTGCCCTCTGGGAGTGCCCTTCATAGTACACCTATCTGTATATCATGCTGCTAGTATTTAAATCTGTCTGTAAGTACGGTCCTAATAACTATACTGCCTTATCTGGTATATTGATTGTACAATTTTGTAACAGATTGTAGACCTTGTACCATCGTTACTGACTGCGTAGTGCCCTTCTGGTTAGATGCTGAACTGCATCATTCGTGTTCCTTGTACCTTACATGCTCCAATGAACAATAAAGTTGAATCTAATCTCCATCGTATGACGTCTGGAAGCACCTCTTTTAGGAGCTTAGATAGAAGGATGGTCGGCGACATGTTTGTGGGTTTAGATGAATTTTAACAAGTTTATACACATTCTGCTCCTCATCCTGATTCAGTAGAGCAATAGCAATGGAACTGTTGTCCTCAGGGTGATCTTATAGTTGCCACTGTCTGATGCGACGTACTGTAGCTGACAGCTGCATGGTTACAATTGTTATCTCTATAGTATTGATCTTAGAAGTAAAGTAGTTCATAAAATGTATTACTGCTGTGATGGTTGGGAAATGGCAACACACTTGTTGATGCTTTATTTTTTCGTTAATTTAGCCACTGTATTGAATGGATACCTGGGGTTATTTTTGTTTTCTTCTAAAAGAGACTAAAAGTAATCAGATCTAGCAGTTTTTAATGCGTTTTCTGTAGGATAGTTACTTTCTCGGCCAGAAGACGAAATACCTCTAATTTTGTTTTCCTCCAAATGTGCTCCATTTTCCAGGCTGCTCTCTTTAGGTGCGAGTGTGCTCATTATACCATGGGTTCAAGACTGTTTTCTTAACCTTCCTTAACATGTAAGGAGCATTGAGTGTTTTAATATGACCACTAATTACCTGTATGTACTTCCTAGACATTCTTAATCTCAAATAACTGGATGCTACTCTCTGTTTGTCTCTGTTGTCTGTGTTTCTTTATCTGTACACAGCTCTGTTCACGACGCAGTGGTGGGTAATGCACTGTATATCATTATTTCAGTGTATTTCCTGTGTCTCCCAGTGTCGTTCACTATAGTGGTTCCTCCTGATCCTATAGGGTTGCTCACTTGTGGGATCCACAGGCTTGATTCTTCCCTGCTGGATTCTCTCCTCCTGAGAACGCTGAAGGCGCTCTGGAGTATCCGCGCTGGGTACCCGTCCACAATCAGGTTCAGCAACCCTGTTTCTCCTCTATAATCATGGAAAAGATCCAGGAAATCCAGGAGGTAATCATACAGGAACCGAAGCTCTTTGACTCTGCGGTCAGATCATCCTGCGGTGGACTGAAGGATGGAGACGTCTCTCTACGGCTGGAGAGACTCACAATTCAGGATGATAAGATTCATTTTACTGTATGTGAGTGGAGAAAATGTATATCGGAGTGAAGAGGGGTACTCAAAATCATGGGTGAGTATGCCATTTTCTAAGGATTTACATCGCTTCATTGAAAACAGTAGTTCAGGCAAAATGAACTGACCGGTCCACTTTAGACATTCTGCTGGCCATAATTAAATTTTGCAACTGCATGTCAACTTATTTTACTAACCCTAACAGTCTAACTAATACTGCTAGTGTAGTGAATTATTACTACTAGGTATAATAATGAGAGTGGTTGACATATAGTTGCAAATTACTTACAGTTAGTATAATGCCATAACAGTGGACTATAAAGTGTAACCGAATATCGGTAAAATACATTTGCTGTATACTTTTTAATAGTCAAACTTCTTGACTCTGTAATAGCGGGTGACCAGGATGGATTTTCAAATCTCTTCCGTCCCACTCCTGCAAAAAAAAAAAAAAAATCCTGTCCCGCTCCAATCCACGACAAAAAACTGGGGGAAAAATCCCGTCCGTCGTTCCCAATAACCGGAAGAAAGGCTTCCCGTTCACCTCCCACTCCCTGTTGTATCCTTTCTGGGCTGGAATCTGTCAGTTACATTTAAAAAAAAAATTCTGGGCAGATCACTGCATGCCCAGTTGAATAAAAAATCCAAAATGTAGTTTTTTGTTATTTTATTGAACGGAAAGCCATCTTGAACCAATGCACAGGGGTGCATTGCACACTCATTAATTTCATGTAAATCATCCATTGCTACACAACACGTTTTTGTATTGTAAGTTTCTTTTTTCATTTAATAGGAGACATTTCTCTCTCTATAGATAGTTTTTAAGATTCATGTTCATAGTTCACATGACGAGAAGCAGAAAGCGGTGCTCCGCTCCTCACATGTCCCCGAGATCTCTTCCCAGAAGAGTCTCCGCCCTTACGAAAAAGAAGTTTATCAAAGCGTGCTTATTATTATTTTACTTTTAAACTTAAATGGGAAAGTATGCTTTTAAGAGTTTTACTTTTTTATGTACTTCCTCAGAAATGGGCTTTATGTAACCTGCAGAAACATACACTTAAAAGGACATTTTAAAGTATACTTTGACATACTTACAAAAAGGTCTAAATATATTTTGAGCTATACTTGTGCTCCTAGAATCCGTCGTTTCATTGCTATATGTAGAAGGCACTAGTACACATCTTCTGTACAGAAATTTCCAAAAAAAAAAACACAAGTAAAGATGAAAAAGAAAACCACAGATACTGAACACATGTAATCTAACACAATCATCTGACATGAAACAGCATCTAAACTGTAAACGTTATGGAAATAAAATGTCGTACCGATGAAGAGGTAATAAGTTACAGTCAAGCTTTGGGGATGTTGATCCGACTCCATCTACATTTTGATTATCATTCTGAATCCCAATTCATAGTATTTTTTTTTTTTCCGCTTTTTGGTCAAATGTTATTTCTTGTTTTTTTATGACACTTAGAACACTATCTAATAAAATGTTTTTGTTTACAAGCAGATACCCTGTTCAGTCGTAGGATAGTTTGTATGGTTCAGATATTCATATCAAACATATATATAATTACTATATATAACTTATATATATATATAATATATCTATAATAGACAAATTAAAACCTAAATAGGGACACTAGTATATACGTTATGTAAAGTTCACTTAAATGAAAAACTTATGAGTCTACGTGCAGTATAAAACTACGAACACTGTAGTTGATTGAGAGTATACCTTCAAAGTGAACAAAGTCGTTAATTAGTAAAACTATCAGTATACCTATAAGTTCACTTTTTACCTTAGAATTGCAGTACAAATATTCCCAAACGTAGAGTAAACTAGTTGTGTACTCAAAGTTTGCTACTGTTATACGTAAAGGTATAACTTTTATATACTGGAAAGTTAGGCCAATTGTAGTCCCAAGGAGTATTGAAACCGTACACTTATAAGTATACTACTAGAACACTGATATTTGTATACGTGCTATCATTAAAGTATACTTTACTAAACTACTTGACTGTTAATTGAGTATACTTAATAAAGGGGGGGAGCGCTGTGGCTAATGGTAGAGAGTTGGCACAATTAAGCTTACATATGTGCAAAATATAATTATTATATAAATGCCAACCCAAAGCTCAAGAAAATCACATACAAACCATATACTATCGTAATAGTGTTTATCTATTTGGAAGATATTTCGTGGGTAGCAGAGTGTTTTCTCTGTGTTGGGGATGTCGTGTAGGGGAAAGTTGTGGGCCTAATGGTTAGATCGTTTGACTCCTAACCCTAAGGTGTGGGTTCAGTCTCGGGGCCGGCAAATACCACGAGGGTGCCCTTGAGCGAGATAAGGCACCGAAACCCCAACTGCTCGGGCCCGGGACACCGCCACAGCATACGAGAAATGGGCTGCCCACTGCTCCGGGTGTGGTGTTCATGGTGTTTGTGTGTTCCCGGTGTGTGTGCGCACTTTGGAATGGGTTAATACAAGAGCACGAATTCTGAGTATGGGGGGTCACCATACTTTGGCTGGTATGTCACATCACTTGTTGTGGTCAGATATCAATTGAAGGAAGAGTGAAGGAAACATGGGATGATATCGATGGCGATGTTGTCTTGTTATGAGACACAAACGAATTGACAAGGCGAAGGACGAATCAGAGATTGTCTGAGTAACAGCATGAAACACGGAGAAAAAATACACACACAGATAGGACATCTGGGAGAGGCTAATTTTTTTCATCAGATCGCGCGTAAATCAATGGAAAATAGAGATAGAAAGCTGTGTAAAGTGAAACAACAATAATCTGGGATCGCTGATGATCCTTGAACGCAAAGGGGTTAAAAATCATCTTTCTCTTTATTTACTACTACTTTTTCTAGCTTGTACTTATTTGAACAATGCCTAAAACTTGGTATTTTACACGCATTTCCTGTGTCTGTTTGCCTCTTAAAGAAGAATCACTTTATGTATCACCCCCCAATTGTAAGCTTTGGCTTTGTTTTTAAAAGCTGTCTGCAAAATGACTAAATGTAAATGTTACTGCGTGCACAGGAGAGACTCAATGATGGCTGAGAACTGTGTGAGCAGCTCCTGTGGCAGGTCGAATTTTCTCAGTTTGGCAACGGAAGTACAACCTCTGCTGGGCCTTCTTGACAAATGGAGTCTATGTGATTGTTCCATTTCAGGTCCTGAGAGATGGTGGTGCCCCAGGAACCTGAATGACCTCCACTGCAGTCACAGTGCTGGTTGAGTGGAGGGAGAGCAGGGGGTTTTCTCCTGAAGTCCACTATCATTCTCCACTGTTTTGATTGTGTTCAGCTGCCCAGGTTTTTAAGACTGCACCAGACAGCCAGCTATTTAACCTCCTGTCTGTAAACAGACTCGTCACTGTCCTGGATGAGGCAGATGACTGTAGGGTTGCCTGCAAACTTCAGGAGCTTGACAGAGGGTTCTTTTGAGGTGCAGTCAATGGTGTAGAGGGAGAAGAGCAGTGGGGAGAGAACACATCCCTGAGGGGCACCAGTGTTGGTGGAGCAGCTGTTGGACATGTATTTCCCCAGTCTCACAAGCTGTTGCCTATCTGTCAGAAAGCTGGTGATCCACTGACAGATAGAGCTAGGTGACAGAGAGCTGGGGTCAGTTTGGTCTGGAGGGCTGTTGTGATGATGGTGTTGAAAGCCGAACTAAAGTCCACAAACAGGTCCTCCTCACATAAGTCCCTGATGATTGTCCAGATGTTGCAGGATAAAGTGCAGTCCCATGCTAATTGCATCATCCACGGACCTGTTTGCTCTGTAGGCAAACTGCAGGGTGTCCAAGTAGGTCCAGTAATGTCCTTCAAATATGCCAACACGCTCCATGGGGATGATGGTGGGAGCGTTTGAAGCCGGCAGGACTTTGCACAGCTCCAGTGATCTGTTGAAGATCTGTGATAAGATGGAGACCAGCTGGTCAGCACAGGTTTTCAGAGGCGGCTGGGTAACACCATCTGGACCCTTGCTTTTCCGCTCTTCTGCTTCCTGAAGACCTGATGCACATCACACTTCATCTGAGGTGCATGAGGGGAGTGGGGGGAGGGGGTGCTGGAGGTGTTGATGGTGTGTAGAGAGATGGTCAGAACAGATGTGGGGTATGAAACCGGCGAGTTGCAACCTGCAGTAAAACTCATTCAGGGTCTCCAAAGTGCTGGGGATGGACGGTCCTTGTAGTTTCTAGTGTCTTTCAGGCATTTCCACACTGAAGCAGGGTCGTTGCCTGTGAAAATGGTTTTCCACATTTTTGGCATTGCCTCTGCTTAGCCACTCTGATTCCTTTGTCAGTGCGTTCCAGGCCTGATTGTGTACAAGACTCTGTCCCCCTCCTGAAGACATCGTCTTTGGCTGACGAAGCTAAGTTTTGCAGTGTGAACCATGCATGTATGTTAAATAAGTTTCTGATAGGAATGCACATATCCCGCAGAAACTGATATATGCTGCTAAAAACGATGCTACAGAATCTGTGAGCTCATCCTGATCAGTGGCAACAGCTTCAAAAAACACTCCAGTCAGTGCAGTCGAGAACAGGCTTGTAATGCATGCTTTTGTTATTGTGGTGTTCTGTCTGTATTTTTGGCTGTTCACATGACAGATTTGCTTGATTGAAGTCACAGAGAATGATTGTTACAGAGTCCCAGGTGTTGTTTGCTCTGTGTCTGCAATCTGATCAGCCAGTGTTGTAGTGCTGAATTCACTGGTGCTTGCGGTAGAATGCAATGTAATTTAATATTAGAATATACTCTTCTATATATATTAGAATAGAAAATTATAGAGGACTTATTCTGTTAAGTTCTTCTAACAGCTCCTTTTGTCTTTGACCTCTTTGTGCTGGAGAAGGATCTAAGCGTCTGTCTCTCATTCCTCTCATTAGCTTTAGGATCCGCTCCTGTCCTGTCTCCAGAGCCTCTAGATGATGGGCGTGTGAACATCAGCTGCAGGTCCAGCGGTTGGCATCCAAAGCCAAGCCCAGTATCACGTGGACGTCAAGATAACGAAAGGGCTCTCCGTCCTGGAGGAACGTGCTCACAAGTCGTGGAGCAGATGAGATGTTCTCATGTCCACAGCTGGACGGCCGTCTCCTCTCTCGTCAGACACTAATAGGGTCTCATGTTCACTTGGTCCCTCAGAAGCTGGAGAGTTGAAAGAAAGTAGGTTTCACATACAGGGCAATCTATTCGGTTAGAGAACATTTTCACTTACACTTGAGCCTCAAACGACGAATATTTGTAGTTATCACATACAAAGTGAACAAGCTTGCTTGCACTTCAGCCCTGGAATGTTTTTGTTCACATGTAAATGTGTTTTTTCTGTAACCTAACTTGAGTATTTTTATTTATATTTTGTGGCAATAAATTAGTTTATGAATGATATTTTATTATAAATCATTCACCTTTTTAAGTAGTTTCTTTTTCCCTAGTCCTTATTGTTCCTGAACAAAAGTTTCTTTGACATCATCAGGTCCCTTATTATCTCAACCACCTTCATAGAGAGATGTTTCACCATGCAATCAAATCCATGCAAATCACATCATTATATTATTCTCTTGGACTATCTTATTTCAAATGCAAAATGTGAAGTGTTAAATATTATTTTTCTACTTTAATTTTTTTTTAAGGTGTTTAGATTTTCTCTGGCTTTTCTGTTTCTTTAGATCCCTCCTATTACGGTCCATGGAAGGCTCTTTTGCCTCACCCTTCATTTCGGTTCTATCTGGGTTTGGTTGGGCTGATTCCTTTACAAATACAGAGAGAAGCTAAACAGGTAGATTTGCACCATAATCCATGATGCATATGCCTAAAAAGAAAGTGGTTAAACAGTACTCAGAGTGCGTAACAGAAGTAATACACCCAAATCACATGGCAGGTGCTGATGGAAATCATGTCTGATTCCTCTGTGACTGTGTAGAATTCATAACCTCAACAAGCACTGATAACTGACTTACGTGATAAAGACACATTGTTTCAAACCAATCTTATCTGTATGTCACCTGATCTGGAGAAATGTATGTTTTTATGGCAACTGATGCACATAAAATGGATTACTAACTTTTTACTGGATTGACAGAATGAACTAACAAAATACTTGTACACAAATGAGTTGGACTCCCACTAATGATGTAATATGCCAACCTCAGAAATGACCTTGACCCTGAGCCTAATAAATTAGAACCCAGTGGATAGTTTTTGTTACACATTCATGGCAAATAGAAGTAATATAAAAGAAGAAAAACAGAAGACAAAATCTGTCTCTCATGGCTTGACGGGTTAAGTGTAATTTATTTTTATTATTATTATTTTTTTTTTACAGTTCAAAGCCCTTGGAGTATTTGTAAAGTAGATTGATAATTACCTCTCCAATGGATTTTCTGTCATTAGATTGTGAGGAGGTAAACTATGGGCAAACCGGAAAACAAGAGTATTTGGAGAAGTTTGTTTGTTGTTGTGACTGTAATTGCTGAGGTGACCAGTAATTGTTACTAGCCAAACACATTAAAAATTATTAGCACTATAGATTCTGGTTCACTTTTATATCACAGTGCAAGTGACGTCTCCACGAAGTCTGAAGCACTAGTAAAATGTTTCTGGTATCGGATTCCATTTTTTTCCAATTATCCCATCCTCTTCATAATACATTATATTGAAGAGCATCTTGTGCTTTAATGAAGCAAAATTTAAAAAGTATAGGGATTTTTTTCATTTCCAAGTATAGATTATATAAGAAGTTTGTATCCCAGATTTTCAGTGTCACTGTTTGATTTTTTCAAATTATACAGACACAATTTCTTATAAAATGTCTATTAGATCAGATTGTGAATATAATAAAAAATGTGTGAAAGCTCAAAACTAATTTGTCATTGTACCTGATCAGCTACATATCAAAAGCACCTGCCTAATATTGTGTAGTATGCACGTACATCCCCTTGCCAAAGCAGCTCGGATGCATCAAGGCATGGCCTTACATAACATCTGAATGCTGTCCTGTTGGTCTCTGGCACCAAGACTTCAGCAGCAGTCTTTAAAGGTTGCGAGATGGGGCATACTAGAGCCTTGCATTTTCCGCTCCACTTATTTACACCCCAATCTTATTTTTGGGCCAATTTCCAGGTCACATCTCAGATGGGCTGGGCGTCGGTCGTGTTTTGGCTTCTTCCTTTTTTATATTTAGACATCTGTCAGTTTACGGTGATGGAAAAGATGTGCTGCGCTGCTGGAAACAACATGAAACCATGCTACCATGACTGCCAAGACTGGCGTACACAGAGTCCCCGCCAGCAGCAGCAGCAGCGAGCATGCCTTCAGCACAGCTGGAAGAGTTCTAAAAAGAAAGGGGACGGCTGGGTTAAAACTAGGGCTGCCCCCGACTACAGATTTAGTCAACTAGTACTTGTTAATTTTAAGCCACTTTAATTTCTTGAATATACAGCCTATAATGAGCTTTTTTTAATATACCCAACCCATTCTGCATTCAAGGGCAGGCATAAGGCTTGCCACAGACACTGGCAAAAAGTAATGACTATGAATATGTCAGAGGAAAAAAATAAGGAGATATTTTAATTATTTATTAATAAACAAGTGTTTTCTGAGTCACTGTCAGCTGCAAAGATGAAGCTGAACGCTGCTATCACACCATAATCAGAGAGCCTTTGTTTTCGATTTGAATCTGGTTAATTTCAAAGTAGACATTTCGATATCTCTATAGATATATTTCTCATGTCAGAGAGGCAAGCACCCTTTACCCTGTTTCAATTCACTTTTGTGACGCGCTCCAGTTCACAGAGACTGAGACAGCAGAAAACACAATGTTTTGTTATTACACAAATAAAAGTAGACCCTTTAACAGGTGAAGGGGAAGAATTCGATTGTCTTACTCTTATCTGAGCAAAATAATGGCATATTTTAGGTTGTTTCCTCCACTTTTTCAGGGGAAAATACCAGTTCTCGCGCTTTTCTTTTGGGATTGGACTTGTTTATTAATCTTTTAGGAAATCTTGAAAAATAAGAATAGGCACATCCTGTGGTGATGTCTTGATTTTTTTATGCATAGTCTAGGTGTAAGGTAAGACAACCTGCATGCTTTTTTAAAAAAAATTGGTTTAGATTGTATAGCCCGTTAGTTTCTCCACCCGCTATTGTGAGCTGAAGAACAGCCTATAACTCAGCTTGTCAAAATGATGGCTTTTTACTGTGGTGGTGGTGATAAAGGTTTAAATTAACATTGAGTAAATTAACACGTGTTTTATATCTATGGATTTTATTGAAGGCAAGTCAAGTGTTGATTTGAGAGGCTAAATTGATCAAACGTTGTCAACTCACATTTCACTGCTGGTTATATATTCTCTATATAATGGTGTATGTGACGAATAAAAAATTTTAATCTTGAAAAATCTTGAAACTTGCTGTCGGCCTTTGACCGCCTGGTCGTCACTTTAAAAAACAAAAACTTGAATTTAACAAACAATAAAGGCGCTAAACATTTGAGGCCATGCAGGGCTTTAGTGGAGTCTCCATGGATGGGATTAGTTGCTCAGTTGACCTATCGCTAAGCCCCTCCTCTCAAACGCAGATGAGCCAATGGCAGTTGAGTATGAGTTGTGTGGGGACCTGGAACTTGGACATCTTTAGATTTCAGCCCCATAGAGAAACATTGAAAGATCCAAAGCTCTCAAAAATGGTGTGTCTATGGTACTTGTAACAGTGATTCCAGGTACCATGAGAGGATGGGCAATGCATTTATTTTATTCCATTTCCTAAACCCAAACAGAACAGAGCAAAATGTCTCTAAGCATTTAACCCCAATGAAGGCGAAAACAATAATTTTCTGGCTGTCTTACTCTCATTAAGTTCGTTTTCATCTGCTCAAGCAGAAAGTTTAATGAATCTTGTGCTTCAGCAAGGCATCTCTGGCTAAAACTAGCTAAAGTTCAAGCTGTGAGTCCATGCTAAACAACCCAAGGTTTCCCAGGCAGACCACACGCCGCCCTCGAGGTGACTTCCTCTTCCCTAGTTAGAATGAACAATATCTTTATGATATCTGTCCATCCACCAGATTATAAAACATGAACACTGTGGTCTGAACCTTTGAACTATTGACACCATTGAGTTTTTCATCAATTTGAGCTCCAGTAGCTCTCCTGTATGAATGGACTAGACAGATCAGTCTTTGCTCCCCAGGTACATCAGTTGGACGCCCATGACCCTGACTCCGGTTCACTGGTTGTCTTTCCTTGCACCACTTTTGATAGGATCTGACCACTGCATACCAGGAACAGCCCACAACACTAGGCGCTTTGGAGCTGCTCTGACCCAGTCATCTAGCCATCACCATTTGGCCTTTGTCAAAAATATAATCAATGTTATTCACTTCACCTGTCAGGGGTTTTAATGTTGTGGCAGATCAGTGTATGTTCTCAATTACAGCTGTAGTTTTCTTTCTTTAAAATTGTTTGTTCTCATTTTAGTTGTGGGAGACGTAAATATAGAAGAACTTAGGAAACATGCAGGTAAGGCATCATTTCAGTGTATATATGCAGATATGTGTAAACATCATATTATACATGCAAAACTAGGAGGATTAATATTTGTTTTATTTTTTCCTCACAGTTGAGATCACTATTGACTGTGAGCATTTACATCCAGATCTGAGGGTTTCTAAGGACTGTAAAATCTTGAGGGACAGTAAAGATTATCATCACACTGGAGAGGAATTTCCATTTCAATTATGTGCTTTTGGAGCCCAAAGATTCACCTCTGGTCGTCACTATTGGGAGGTAGAGCTTGCACCAGCAAACAGTCCTCCCAAAAACTTCTGGATAATTGGTGTGGTGAAACATGGAACTTTACTGCAAAAGACAGATATGGCTCTTAACTCCATCAGCTGGTTTCTGGTTCTTGTGTTCAGACGGTCCTCGTGGCTTTTACACCAACACTGATCCACCAGTTAAACTCTCTCTGACCCCGAGACCTGAACGACTGGGAGTTCTGTTAGATTATGATCACGGTCAGCTGTCATTTTACAACGTCACAGAGAGAAAACATTGTTCCTGACCATCAGCAGCAATTCTCTGGAATCAGTCGTTCCTCTGTTCAATCCTGGACGCAGGTGATCAGGGTACACTTTAGAATCCTGGATTGTCCAAAACCTGAAGAATCAGCTGCAATCCAGTCAGCTTACTGAGTAATAAACAGCTCAGACGCCTGACTGGACCAATGCAGTTAATCAGAAAACATCTTTTTTCACAAATCCCCACACAGAAACCTTTCCCTCTAATGACCTGAGCAAAGCATCGTTACACATCAGAGTTTATCAGAGTGGAACAAACACAAGACGACTAAAAGAAAACAAAGTATCTTAGTTCTCAATTCTAGAATGATCAAACATCTCTTCTGAATTCACCTAATTTCTATTCAGTTTGTGAGATGTAAAATGAGTTCTGATCTTATGTAAGTCCAGATATAAGTTAGGATTACAAACAGCTGTTTGTGTCTGCAAACACAGAGTTGATGAGGTGAATTATTTGTACAGTCCTTACTAGTACGTATTAAAGGGTTCCTTCATCCTCTCTGTTACAGCCTTCTTCTGGTCTGAGATCTCTTCTCAAGCACTTAAACTAAATCACAACCATAAACAAAGGAACTTACTATAACTACTTTTTACATTTAATTTTTGTGTACTAATCTATACTTTAAACTTGGCATTTTGTATTATGAATATCGTTGGCTCTAATGACAAATTTCTTGCAATGTTCCTCATTTGTAAGTCACTTTGGAAAAAAAGTGACTTACAATATATTGAGTTGAATATATTTTGGTTGATATATATTGTTTGAGATGTCTAATGAAACCATTTGTAAAGGTGCTTCGGCCAAATGCTGTTAATATTTTTAATGGATGATCATTGTACTTTGGGTTCTTTGGAATACAGTTCTTTTATAAATCATTATATTTGATATTTAATTGCACATTGATGATTCTGTGTTCATTTAATTAATAAAGTTAATTAAAACAAGAGAAATCAGAGGCAACAGTTTTAATACACCTGCATTAACTGAAGAGACATTATTTCTTGTACAAAAAATGGTAAAAAGTGCAGGAGACGCTCAGCAGAATGTCCAGAGACAGTCATATCATATCATATATTATGGAAATAATGAAGACTGGGAGTCTTAAATTAATGTTTTAATATGCTTTACAGTTTTTTCTCAATGGCTAACACACTAGAACTGATTCATTGGCCCAATTTCCCGAACCATTCATTCATTTATCAAAACATACACTTTTTTTTTAACTATAAGCAAATTTCGCCTTTTTTTCTTAAGTTTCCATTTTTTCCAATGTTTTCTACAAAACTCTGCATAAAAATGCTCTCATTTTGCCTGGTTTAACTCAAGCCATCACAATGTGAACACTTTTAACCACAAGTAAACATTAATTAGCAAAACTAATGACACAACAATCATAACCCCAGGATAACACAAATATGAGCCACAGGTGATTATGTGCTTTGAAAAAGGCAGAGAGGAAGAAGAGGAAAATAAGAAGGCCAAAGAACATATGTTCCTGATGAAATATGAAGCAGTTAATCATCCTGTGCATTGAATGACCATGACAGAAACTGGAAAACTGTGTTCAAATGGATGAGAGCCATCTCATAGATCTATCATTTGTACATTTAGACAAGAAAACAGTAACTACAGTAGCTAGTTTTTTTCTGTAATCTACTAGGTTTTTATACTAAAACATACAGTATAACTGCAGTATATAGTACTACCAGTGTTCGATTTACAGTAAAATATGTTGCAGTCCATCAAACACATAAATGTGACCCTGCAGAACAAAACCAGTCTTAAGTTGCTTGGGTATATTTGTAGCAATACCCCCCCCCCCAAAAAAAAAAAAAAAAAACGGGTCAAAATTTTTGATTTTTCTTTTATGCCAAAAATCATTAGGATATTAAGTAAAGATCATGTTCCGTTAAGATATTTTGTAAATTTCCTACCATAAATATATCAAACCTTAATTTTTGATTAGTAATATGCATTGCTAAGAACTTCATTTGGACAACTTTTAAGGTGATTTTCTCAATATTTAGGCGGGGGAAGCGCGGAGGTCTAAGAGCTAAGCTAAAGCTAACACCGCTCCGGCTCTCTTTACCGAGCATTTTCCTCGCTAATGTGCGGTCACTGGTGAACAAAATGGATGATTTACGGTTTCGTTTTAAACATAGTTAGAGTCTAGGCCTGCACCAATGTCATGGTTTTCACAGAAACATGGCTACACAGCGACGTCCCCGATAATGCTATTGAGCTAGCCGGACGCTACACGCTCCGGGCAGATAGAACGGCAAATGACTCCAGCAAGACAAGAGGTGGTGGATTGTGCATTTATGTCAACAAAGCTTGGTGTACGAACACTGTCATTGTTGGGAGTCACTGCTCAGCTAACCTAGAGTTTTCTCTGGTTAAATGTAGACTTTTTATCTGCCGCGGGAGTCACTTCCACCATTATAACTGCAGTCTATATTCCACCGGATGCTAATGCCAAGCTTGCTTTGAACGAACTTCATGCAGCCATTAGTAAACAACAGACTGCTCACGCGGAGGCTGCTTTTATTGTCGCGGGTGATTTTAATCACTGCAAATTAAAGACAGTGCTCCTCAAATTTCATCAGCATGTTTCCTGCCACACCAGAGGAGACAAAACTTTGGATCATGTTACACAAACATCGATGGAGCTTACATCACGACCCCCCTCCCCCACCTTGGACAGTCTGATAACCTTTCTTTGTTTCTCACCCCCAAGTATTCACCCCTCATCAACCGTGTGAAGCCATCAGTGAGGACCATTAAAGTGTGGCCAACTGGAGCAGACTCTTTGCTTCAGGACAGGTTTCAACACACGGACTGGAGTATGTTTGCTTCTCAGGCTGCCTGTGGCTCTCACACGTACATCGACATCTATACCTCCTCTGTACTGAATCACATCAACACCACCATTGACAGTGTTACAACTGAAAAACAGATCGCAACATACCCTAATCAGAAGCCATGGATGAATCAAGGAGGTGCGACTTCTGCTGAAAGCCCGGAAGACTGCCTTCAGGTCAGATGATGCTCAGGCCTACAGCAAATCCAGGGCTAACCTGAAAAAGGGCATCAAAAAGGCCAAGTACTGCTACAAGCTGAAGGTAGAGGGAACACTTTTCCAACTCTGACCCCCGACCGCATGTGGCAGGGCATCCAGGTCATCAGTGACTACAAGTCAAGTAACTCCACTCCATCGGTCACGGACGTCTCCTTCCTTAATGAGCTAAATTACTTTTATGCTCGCTTCAACAGCGACAGCAAGGAGACGGCCACCAAAACCACACACTCAGCAGATCACCAACCTCTCAAACTCACCTCCACAGATGTCCACACTGCATTGAGCCGGATCAACCCACACAAGGCTGACGGCCCGGATGGCATTCCTGGACGTGTGCTTAGGGCATGTGCAGAGCAGCTTGCAGGAGTCTTCACAGACATTTTCAACCTGTCCCTCACCCAAGCAACTGTGCCAACATGTTTTAAGTCCACATCCATTGTGCCAGTACCGAAACACTCCCCAATGTGCCTGAATGACTATCGCCCTGTAGCACTCACACCCATCACTATGAAGTGCTTTGAGCGATTGGTCCTAGCACACCTCAAAGACTGCCTCCCACCCACACTGGACCCACATCAATTTGCCTACCGCAGAAATAGGAGCACAGAGGGATGCAGTATGCACAGTGCTGCACTCTGCACTCACACACTTGGACAATAACAACACATATGTTCGGATGTTGTTTTTTGACTTCAGTTCAGCATTTAACACCGTCATTCCCTCCAAGCTGACCACAAAACTTGGAGACCTGGACATTAACACCTCCCTCTGCAACTGGATCATGGACTTTCTGACCAACAGGCCTCAGCATGTCAGGTCAGGCCACACCACCACCATCACACTTAACACCGGCGTACCACAGGGCTGTGTGCTGAGTCCATTCCTCTACTCCCTCTACACCCACGACTGCAAGCCTGTGCATGGATCCAACTCCATCATTAAGTTTGCAGATGACACCACGGTGATTGGCCTCATCAGAGACAACGATGAGACTGCCTACAGGGAAGAGGTACAGCACCTGGCCACATGGTGCGCTGACAATAACTTGCTCCTTAACACCAGTAAGACAAAGGAGCTCATTGTGGACTTCAGGAAGAAGAAAGGAAGCATGCATGACCCCATCCACATTAACGGGTGGTTGCTGAACGTGTCTCCAGCTTCAAGTTCCTGGGAACCACCATCACAGAGGACCTGTCCTGGACCACAAACACCTCCAGCCTGGTCAAGAAGGCTCACCAACGCCTCTTCTTCCTCAGAACACTGAAGAAGAACCAACTGTCTTCAGCCATAGTGGTGAACTTCTACCGGTGTGCAATCGAGAGCATCCTGACCAGTTGTATTACAGTCTGGTATGGGAATTGCTTGGTGGCTGACCGCAAAGCGCTGCAGAGGGTGGTGAAAACTGCCCAACGCATCACAGGAACACCACTTCCTGCTATTGAGGACATCCAGAGGAAACGCTGTCTACGTCGAGCTCGCAGCATTCTTAAGGACTCCTCTCACCCTGACCATGGACTGTTTAACCTCCTGCCCTCCGGGAGGAGATTCAGGAGCCTCCAGACAAGGACCAACAGACTCAGGAACAGCTTTTTCCCTACAGCTGTCTCCTTACTGAACTCTGCCCTCTGACACCCCCCACACCACACACACAGACTCCTCCCCCACTTCATCACTACATCTGACTGATTATTTATTATTATTTATTTACAACAAGCAAAAACAGCAAACTTGTTATTACTTGCACTACTGTCTGTTCATCCAGATACACTGAATAACCAATTTGCACACTGAAATATTTTCTATGCACTTTACTTTCCATTGGAATAGTGTAAATTATGTTCATAGTTCTGCCTATAGTGTACATACACTTTCACATATTTCATCTGTATAGTATGTTCATAGTACACCTATCTGTATATCATGCTGATAGTATTTAAATATTTAAAATCTGTAAATTATGTCCATAATACTTATCTGTATAGTTATTGTACATATTGTAGACCTTGTATATTCTGTACTTACTGCTTATTGCACTTCTGGTTAGATGCTAACTGCATTTCGTTGCCTTGTACCTTACATGTGCAGTGACAATAAAGTTGAATCTAATCTAATCTAATCAATATTTAGATTTTTTTTTGCTAACTGAGTTTCGTTGTTTTGTAATTTTTGTGTGTCAGTCTCTATTGTTCTATTTTAATAAACCATACATCAATGGAGAGATTATTTATTCAGCTTTCAGATTATTTATAAATACACTTAAGACTGGTTTTGTGCTCTAGGGTCACAAATTTGGATGTGGATCTTTTCACTTTTCACTGTGTGTAATTAGATTCTACATGCAGAGCTGTTTGAGCTAATGCATCAGAACAGAGACTACACACACTTCTACTTCTGCTATCACTGGTTCCTTCTTAACTTTAATCGGACGCATAAAATGTTTAATGAGAAAAAATATGGTGACTGTGACTGGTTTTGTAGTCCAGGGTCACAAATGTCAATTTGATTTACATGCACTGTATTTTTGCACAACTTAGAGGTGACTGCCTAAAGAAGGTAGACAAAGTCTTTTCAGAGGACCAAGTCACTGCTATAATACTGTAAATATAGTCACTGCCAATGCAGTTCAACTGAGGGTGCTGAGGATGCTAAATATATTATTTATTTCTCTGTCTATTGTGTTGCATACCAAACTTTTCAAGTGCTTTTCATCTTCTGTAAGCTCACTGTACAGTAGTGTGAGGAAAATAAACTTTTCTTAAAGCTTATTATTGTATGTATAATATGTAATCAGAATCAGAATGAGCTTTATTGCCAGGTTTACACATACGAGGAAATTGTTTTTGTGACAGAAGCTTCCGCAATGCAAAAGAATGACAGTAACAGAACAAAAAACACATAATAAAAGAATAAAAAATAGAACAAGTAAGGTATAACAATATACAAATTGAAGTGTAGACTAAGTATGTGTGTTAGATAAATAAGTGTGTAAGTGTATAAATAGTGTTGTGTGTTCCACAATTATTGTCAAGTGTTCATTAGATGGATTGCCTGAGGGAAGAAACTGTTCGGACTACCCTCTGTAGTCTTCTGAGGTCAGATTTGGTAGCTGAGCTGAACCAGACAGTTACTGAAGTGCAGAGGACGGATTCAATGATGGCGGAGTAGAACTGTTTCAGCAGCTCCTGTGGCAGGTTGAACTTCCTCAGCGGGCGAAGGAAGTACAACCTTTGTTGGGACTTTTTAACAATGGAGTCAATGTGAATGTCCCACTTCAGGTCCTGAGAGATAGTGGTGCCCAGGAACCTGAATGACTCCACTGCAGTCACAGTGCTGTTCATGATGGTGAGTGGGGGGAGAGCTGGGGGTTTCTCCTGAAGTCCACGATCATCTCCACTGTTTTGAGCGTGTTGAGCTCCAGATTGTTGAGAGTGCACCAGACAGCCAGCTCTTTATCCTCCTGTCTGTAAGCAGACTCGTTACAGTCCTGAATGAGGCTGATGACTGTGGTGTCGTCTGCAAACTTCAGGAGCTTGACAGAGGGGTCCTTAGATGTGCAGTCGTTAGTGTACAGGGAGAAGAGCATTGGGGAAGAACGCAGCCCTGGGGAGCTCCAGTGCTGATTATACGGGTGCTGGATGTGTATTTTCCCATCCTCACTAGCTGCTGCCTGTCTGTCAGGAAGCTGTTGATCCACTAACAGACGGAGGTGGGCACGGAGAGCTGAGTTAGTTTGGGCAGGAGGAGGTTTGGGATGATAGAGATAAAGGCCGAGCTGAAGTCCACAAACAGGATCCTCACATAAGTATCTGGTCTGTCTAGATGATGCAGAACATAATGCAGTCCAGTGTTTACTGCATCGTACACGGACCTGTTTGCTCTGTAGGCAAACTGAAGAGGATCCAGCAAGGGTCCAGTAATGTCCTTCAGGTGGGCCAGCACCAGTTTTTCAAATGACTTCATGACCACAAACATTAGAGGCACAGGCCTGTAGTCATTTAGTCCTGTAATTTTGGATTTCTTTGGGATGGATTAAAACAGAGTCCGGGTGTTGTTGTTCTGTCTCTGTGATCTGATCAGCAAGTTTCTGCCAGGGTCACGTGCGCTTGTGGAGGAATGTAAAAACTCACCAGAATGAACGAGTGAAACTCCCGTGGCGAATAGAACGGCTTGCAGGTAATGAAGAGTGTTTCTAGATCTGAACAGCACATCTTCTTTAACACTGTTACATCTGTACACCACCTTTCGTTGATGTAAAAGCATGTCCCGCCGCTGCACGATTTCCCCGTTGATTCTGCGTCGCGGCCCGCTCTGAACAGCTGAAAGCCCGGCAGATGGAGCATGCTGTCGGGAATGGCGTCATTTAGCCAAGTTTCCGTGAAACACAGAGCAGCAGAGTGTGAGAAATCCTTATTTGTCCGGGAGAGCAGAAGGAGTTTTGTTGGGTAGAGAGAGCAGGTTCACCAGATGGATTGCTAGGCAACGGCATTCGAAATCCACTCTTCTTGAGTTTCACAAGCGCTCCGGCTCTCTTTCCCCATCTGAGTGTTCTGCATGATCAGCGCGGCTGCTCCGCCGACGAAAATGTCCAGCAAAACATCAGAATAGTTAAAAACCGGTAATATATCGGGTGATGTGTGGTGCCGAATGTCCAGCAATTCATCTCTGGTGAAACTGATTGCAGGAATATAACTAAAGACAGGACAAACTAACAAAAACACAAAAACAACTGCAGAGCACGTTACGGAGGCTGCCATCTTGCATCTGCGCCACACACTTAATAGACAATGCAAACGAGTCAAAAACTCATTAACTGAAGTTTTAGTTTCATGCAACACTGTTTTCTAACCAGGATATATGAGATACATTTCAAGATAAAAATTAGAATGAATGAAGAAAATGTCATAACTATGGCTGATAAGAACAAAAACATTAAAGGGTTGTCACCAAACTGCTCTAACATCAGCAAAACAGAGCTGTGATTCCTCAGTTATCGATGAACTGAAGGTTTCCTGCCCTGTCTGTAGATGGCGCTCTCTCTGTGCCATTCTCTATCTGTCAGTAGAGACAATCTACTGAGTTTTAAACATCAACATAAATGGCACACAATAGAGTTTTAAATAGTTCAATAAATAATATTTTAAAATACAAACAAGTTGCATCAATCATTTTCCTTATTATGTCACTATTTTGGTCTTTTGCTAGTAAAAATGAACCATATTTGAATTTTAAACTCCAAAGAACTGCAATAACACATTTAGGGCCTGAATTTTATTTTTAGCTTTGTAATGGCATTCTTCTAACTTTATTAAAAGTATGTCATCTTTTATATTAAATTTTTAAAAAATATTTATTTGTAAGTGTAGCGTCTGCTTAGGATCATGTACAATTATTTGGGTTTTATGGCTTAGAGACCCCTTTTAGCCTTTTGACATTTGCATATAAATTATAGACATGGCCCCACATTCTACATTTATATGGGTGCCTAATTGCCAATGGTTTTCCCCCACTATCAAGGAGAGGCTAAACAGTCGACTTCAAACACATTCCAGTGTCCTAGGAGACAGTCATCCTCAGTACCTGACACTAGATGTCTGATGGCCAGCGAACACAATACACATAACACACACACACATAAAGACATTTTCTTTATTTAGAGTATAATCAATCAGTTACAAATGTATCTGTTATATGCATGTGTTGTTTGTATGTTTCCCTATTATATTAGCCTATTAGTTAAGCTCTAAACGCTGATATTCAGGTGTATGAATGCAGCTCTGGTTTAATATCTTCTAGGTGTTTTGTTCTTGGTATCAAAATGAATTTGTACGGAGGTGGAACAGAAGAACACAAAAGTGGCATGTAGGTGTATTTTCAGATGTTTAATGAGCCTCAGAGGTGGCATGAGTGCAATTACATTTATAAATTAATGTTTTACATATAAAATTTTGAATATAGAAATATTAAATGATTTAAATAACTGAAAAGATACGTTAAAAATGAAACTAAAACTGCCAGTAGGTGGCGGCAAGTCTGATTTTATCACTGCATCATTCATTCAATTGATTCGTTCTATTGTTTGATTCATTCAGGAATAAAGCAAGGGTAATTTAATCATTGACTCAGTAACGTTAGATTCGCTTAAAAACACACGTTCATTCATAAACCAGACACCGCTGTGTTTGAATGGATATGCGCAGCGGCTGAGCTGTGACTGTTTCAAACTATTTTCGTCGACTATATGGAGCAAAATTAGGCAACAGTGTTAAAGTTAATAGTCTGTTAAAAACGCCTGCTGCAAATGAACTTTTATTTTGAAATGTTCTGGCGATCAGCCAGTGTTTGAATATACTGTCAACTAGAGGTCTACAAGGATTCAAAAAACCCATAAATGTGCTACACTGAACTGACCCGGGCCCTTCTATTATTTTGAAAGTTGGACCCGGGCCCATGCAGAACCGAGAAATGTCAAAAATGTACTACCTGAAACTAACGCGGACTTTTGTTCACACAGAGCTCGGTCCCCTACCCAGGATCGATCCCACAATCAATCCCGGGATGTGTTTGCGTTCACACAGAAGGCGATCCGGAAATTTTCCAACAATTTTCCAGGACCAATGTGCAGTGTGAAGGGGGCTTTAATGTTTGTGATTTTTGAATTATTTCATTATTATTTGTATTATTTTATAATGTTTATGTATATGATTCGATTTTGTTAAATGTAATAGATTATGGTTGAGGACTTTAATTTTGACAGTGCACTTACTGAATGCAGCGGATATATGACGTGTATACCTTATTGGGTTAGACACTGAGAAAGCATGCTAAGCAAGGAACGCTAAACAAGCTCTTACGATTCATAAATTTAGCTCCTGGTTTAAGGGAGAACAAGGTAACAATCATTTTGCTTGACGTATGTGATTTTGTTATTAAATTATTGCTTATTTTTTGGTTTGTTTCTCTTTTTGTTTAAACTTTCAAGATTTTTTTTTTTCTAGCTCTTACGGTGGTTCATGGTATGTTGTTGTGTGAAGGCTCTACAGAATGTGAACAATAAACAAACTGTGAAACATCAGTGAAAGAGTTGACAGTTTATTAACCAGGACGCTACATACACAGCTCCTCAGGCCATTGTGCTGTCTAATTCTGGTAAGCTCCACAACTGTGTGTCTAGCTCCGGTTAGAAGCTTTTGTCTGGAATGTGCTGCTTGTGTGTACTTGTGTACAGTAGCTGTTGAGTGTCGCTGCTTATTTGACGTCTCCGCTTATGCTGAACGCCCTTCGCAGTAGCACAGTGTGAAGTTACATGTTCCCTAAAGCGATCATCTTACGCTGTACACAACGTCAAGAGACCCTCTCGAAAGGGAACGTCTCCGGTTACTGACGTAACCTTGGTTCTGTGAGAAGAGAACGAGATATTGCATTCTTGCCGTGTTACATACACTCATGTCTTTCAAAAGCTCTCTTAGTCAGTCAAAAGATTCTGACGAAATAACGCTCATATTCCTGCCCCTTTTTCGCTCACTCGATGCAGCGGCATTAAGTGAATAAGGCTTCATTATTTGAGGAGAATGTGATCAGCTTATGCTGTACGCAACATCTCGCTCCCTTCTCAGGGAACCAAGGTTTCATCAGTAACTGGAGACGTTTTTTGGCATATTGATTGCCATTTATATAACCACAGTTTTATTATACCATAGTTAAAGTGCCCCTATTATGCGAATTGAAATGTTTATAAGTTGGTTTTGGGACTCCCCAACAACAGGTTTACATGCATGCAATGTCAAAAAACTAGTGGTCGACTGATATATCGGCCGATATTTGGCATTTTTCAAATATCGGTATTGGCCTATAAGTTTTTCTGCTTGGCCGATGTGTTTGAGGCGGGACTTTTATTTTGATGGCGCTGAGAGCGGCAGCAGCGCCTGAACACATAGTGCTCGCATTCTCCCTCTTGTTTACTGTCATTGTTAGCAGTTCTGTCTAATACAGATAGAAGTCTGTCTAATAATCAGATAGAACGGTTAAACAAAGGAATTAAAGTATACAAAAAGTATTACAACGATTGCTTTTATATTATTAGCAATGGAAAGGCAAACATTATAATACTTTCTCATTTGCCGTCAGCATTAAGCATATACGCTTTTACATAATTTAAACAAATCTTTGAATGACTAATGAACATCTATTTTCAAAAACCTTTCAAACTAAGTCGAATCCAGCTGTGAGATCTTATGAAGTGTGGATGTGTGTCCTGCACGATTGCGTGTTCTCTGTGTGACGGTCGGTCCGTGTTAATTGAATGCTTTAAACTCATGATTTCAGATTATGCTGTGCATTATGCATTTGCCCACTGTCATATTCATATCATTTTCTCTGTGTGCTGTATATAAAATGAGTGTTACCCTGGCTTTATTTGAAAAATATGATTCCCAATGCACACAAACTACCCAGAATACTGAGTGCCCTGTTGGTTACAGTGTTTACTTCCTTTTTAATTATATTTTTATTAAATATTTATTTGTGAAAATTACTATCATCTAAAGTAGAAGTATGTTTATTTTACACATTTATTTTTTAATCCATTGTCAAATGATTTTAAATTTCTTAAATAATTAAAATTGTAAAATATATTTATCAGCTTTATATCGGCCCCCCTGCTTTCCAAGATATCGGTATCGGCTGTCAAAAAAACGATATCGGTCGACCACTACAAAAAACACTTTCATTTTCTTATAATATGCATTTAATATTACGTTATTTCTCAACGACTCTCAAACGATTCGTTCAAAGACTCATCTTTCCAAACCCCTCCTTTGCATGGCATTACTCTACTCTGATTGGTCAGATGATCCATTCTGTTGTGATTGGTCTACTGCGTACAGCACATGTCGGAGAAAAGCAAAGCCCATCACCAGTACTGGATTACGGTTTATCAATAATACATCCTATAATAATAATAATAATAATAATAATAGTGCTCCACTGTTCTAAAAAGAAATAATCAGAAGGGAAAAAGTTGTTTTACACTTATGTTAGCAAACCGGACCGACAGCTTGGTAGTAAAGACCCAAACAATAATGGTATGTGTTAGCCTAACACAGACAAAGAGTACTGATAAAGCACTGCAGTTTGTATTGCTCCATCCTTTATCATGACTCCAAGCACAACAGACATTCTATATTAATCTACACATTTCTAGACAATAGCAGACCAGCAGCTGATTATCAGAACTATAACATAAATTACCCGGAGAAGTACAGCTGCACTGACTGTATTCACAATACAACACAAACAAACAAAACCACACTCGACAGAACATCGAAGCAACAATTATTAATCATACTTACAGGTTGTGATTCGGAAGAGCAAACCAGTCCAAACAAACTGGGCACCGAACCATTTTTCAGAGACGTTTAACTCGCGGAGATTAGAAGCAGTCATCAGAGAAACACAGGCACACAGCAGAAAGTTGTGATTATACTGCTGTTGTATCTTAGTAAAGATTCATTTTAACCACAAATTATTTACAGCCTCATCGTTTGGAAGTGAAAATACTTCTCTACTTCACGTTATCCACATGAACCAGCTACAGCGTTTGAAGTTTGTTTTCGCGGGATTTCCACGCAGTCTGTGGGCGGGCATTATGCAAATGTAAGAATCTGTGACGTGTGAAATTCGCTGAATGGGATTCAAATTTAAACACCTCGCTTCAGTGGTTAATTCAGAGGCGACTCTTTCTTCTGAGAGAGCGAATTCCAAACGGAAGTGAGCTATGCCCTACTCCCTTCGAAGGACAGAGCCCTTGAAGTGTGATCTTTGAAGGGTGCAGGGCATTACTGTCTCGTATAAGCGTTTGGAACTCCCTTGTAAGGGAATGACTGACCAAATGTTACCTTGACAAATCTGCGCGTGTGTGCAGCATTCAGTACTCCATCAGTTGTTGCAAATAAATATTTCTTCTCATTATTATTATTTTATTCAGATATTGACTAATTGTGTCTTATTTACTATTAAACGTTTTCACACTAAACTTGCTTACACTGCCGTCTTAAATCATATTTATATCCCTGACGAAAAATATGTTTTCTTACATTAAAACAGACACATTTAATTAGCCTATTCTATTTAGGTTTGTATGTGAACTCGAAATCACCCCCAACTGTGCATCGCAAGCTGTCCTAACCTAAGATCACATGAAGTGAAGTGACCACCGCATGTTCCCTTCGCTTCTGGAGGCGCTCTTCGTGAAGGGATTCAGTCCTTCACTTTCATTTGGAGCCTCCCCTTCCGAAGTGCCCTTGAAGGGTGCGAAAAACCGTTTGGAATTCGCCAAATAACTTTATTTACGGTGCACTTTCAGCTTTAAAACTTTGCAGTTTACATTCATTCACATACAGCTGCATTACACACTGCATGAAATGTCATTTTCAAAACTCCATAATAATAGGGCCGATTTAAACTATTTTAGTTATTTGTGGTTACCATGGTTTAACTATAGTAACCAGATTTTGTTTGTTTGTTTGTTTGTAGTAAAACCATTGTTAATTATCGTCAGGGAATCCTATGTAAAATCCCCAAAAGCTGTTCGTGTATCAGACGCTGGAACATAATGATTAAGCTTCTTCTCTTCTCCTCCACCAGAGCTGAGCTGCACGTCCATATTGGCATACTATTGTTGTTTTTTCTACAGTCAATCTAACAGGGGAAACAGACAAAGTCATCATGGGTGTCGAAGCATCGAGATGTCAGTTTATCACTGCGGTCAGTCCGGCCTTCACTGTGAAAACACGATCCTCGTAGCAGCAACGGTGGTTTTTTTTTTTGTGCTGGGATATTATAGGTGTTATTGTGGTGTTTTGTGGAAGATGATCATTATTAATAATAAAGAGGAGAGGAGGAATATTATTGTTTTTTGGGGTTTTTTTATTAGCGAAAGCAAGACAGTGCTTTATAGTGCAGTATTTTTTTTCATTCATTTATTCTGGTGGAATATGCAAAAAAAAAAAAAAAAAAAATTTTGATTTTAATTTTTTATGAATTTTCAAATATGACTGTACTGTGAAAAAGATAGCATTTTCCATGAGTTTGGTATGCAATTATTAAAGAATGATACAGTAAAATGATATGAAAATCGCCACGTATGTATGGACATGTACAAAAAAAAAAATCATTAATTTTTTTATTTATTTTTGTTTGTATGTTTATTTGGTTCTTTATGTTTTCATGCAATTATTAAATAATGAAACAGTGAAATGACATAAAAACAGTTTGGTTTTGTCATTTTTAATATTTTTTCCCCCTCACTTCATGTTGATTTTCTCCAAATAAGCAGGATACACCATACAGTAGCAGGTACAGACTGAATGATAACATGCACTTATAACACTTAAAACGTGAACGAATTCCGTCATTCTTAATAAAAAAAATCCATGGATCTTACTGATTTAGAATAATGTTAACTGTAAGTAGAAAGACAGTTGTACAAAACATAATCCAAATTATGCATTAATTTAGCAGCATTCCACATAAAAAAAGGAAAAAGTATACAGCTCTGAACCCATAAATACATAAAAACACATAATTATAGTAAAATAAATGGTGGAAACTTAAGTAGAAGGCCGTGAATATGAATACGAATATGAATAAATAGGATAACCGAAGGAGGATTTACTAAAGAAGAAGACGGAAAACACGCTCGCAGCTTAATCTGCCACACACCGCCGAGTAGACGCGCAATGAACTTGAAGCGCAGATAGCGTGACTGCAGTCACAAACAAAGGGTAGGGCCTGGAAGGAACGAGCGCGTTCTTCACCCTGGAGTCCGCTCTGATCTTATTCTGTTATATTCAGTCTCCTCATTACAGCAGAAAACACCATATGCATGTTCACTCTGCATTACACAAAACCACATCGAATATAATCACTCCGAATATGAAGCGTTATTCTTCATCTGATGACGTCTGTTTTATTGAGGCATCGTTATTCTTAGAAAGCGAAAGTAATACGGGAGAAATCGGGAGCGCGTTTGCTCTTCCACGGATTTGTGTCTCTTATATTTGAATTTGTTTGATTTCTCTTTGTCTCCGGTGAGTTTGTGTCCTCACTGAACGTCGATTATGTCTGTCATGTGATTTATTCTGGAAGAATCTTCCTCAGAGTTTGTTTTATTGGAGTCTGTCTGTATTTTCACAGGAATGCTGTCGATTATTATCGTTTTACTGATTCTCCTCATAGAGACTTCCGGTAAGAACACCATTGGATTTCATTCAGTTTTATGCTTAAATACTCCATACAGACCCGATGAGATAAATATTCATATTTTAGGCCTATCGAGTAATTTACATAAGTGATCAGTTTCTATTACTGCAGTAGATTACATACAGATTGTGCCTGTATAAAGTGATAATATGATATTATTACCACGATCTCAAAAGAATAACAAGCAGATTTTCCTTAAAAACAACCTTTCTGCCAGTCAACAGTTATATGAACAAAGACCGATCGAAGAACAAGAAATGAGTCAAGCATGTTTAAAAATCAATGAAAGATCAAATGAAGAATTTAGACTTTTTATTTTTTAGACATTCATTAGTTCAATCCACCTTTACTAGAATGTATCAAGTTTCATAAAGCAGATAGTTCCGGTCCTTGATTCTGATTGGCTGAGGCACGTTCAAAGCTGTTGTAAAGTTCTCTACAGACATACACCTTTGTTTACTTCTGTGTGTTGCTCGGCAACCACAACTGTTCAATCTGAGGAACTACATTGTTTGGTGGAAGAATACTGTTTTTATTAATATCATTACACTTTATTTGCTCTGTTTTATTCTGTGAAACCTTGCTATGTATATATGGAATAACCGTTTTTTAAAAGCAATAAGCCCAGTGAAGCCGTGGTTTACAGTGAATTTATAACAGCTATAACAGCTTCATGGGGCTTATTGATTTATTCATGAAATTGTTTTATAATTTATAATAGATAATCTGTTAGGGAATAGATTTTCCCCTATAGATTTATATTACAACTGTGGCATGTTGTAGCTGTTGTTTCTGAATGTGCAGACTGTTGTTTTTCATAACAAATGTTACATAGATTAATAACAATAATAATTATTATTATTGCCCTGGTAATGAATAATAGGTTAACCTTATATTAACAAATGCTGTTAAGAACTATGGTACATTTCCATAAGAGCAAGTACAAGTCAGAATCCAGAGCCATGTGTAAAATGGGTTCCAATGAAGAGGGATGGGAAAAAACCTGGCATTCAGATATTCAGAGATGACAAATCAATATAATAAACAATATCAATATCAAAGAAAATGTTAAGTTAGATTGACTTCCTATGATATGTTGAATCAGAACATTCTGTCAAACTATAACCTATAAGTGGCTAAATAATATAATATAGGCTACATTATATACCCTAAGTAAACAAGTAATTGTTAACTAGGCTATTACTTTATTGCAATTATGTTATCAACCAACTTTGCAGTGTGTGGATGATATAGCACAAAAGATAATTTTACAAAAATAAACACGCAAACAAACAAACAAATAAATAAACCTTATGAGGGAGCATGACCCGGGACCCCCCCTGAGGAAAAAAAATAAAGAAAAGAAAAGAAAATTTCTGAGGAAAACATTCCAGGATTTTTTTCTCCATAGAGTGAACTTCAGTGGGGACCAACAGGCTGAAGGTCCAAAGTGCAGTTTCAGTGCAGCTTCAAAGGGCTCCACAGATACCAGCCGAGGAGTATAGGTCTTATCTAGCCTAACCATCAATCATTTACTATAAGAAATAAAAATGTATATAGCCTACTTTTTAACCACAAATGCTTGTCTTGCACTAACACAATGTGCATCCACAATTTGGACCTTCAGCCCTGAAAGTGAACTAACCTTTAGGTAGGACTCCAAAGCACATCTAAAGCCAGAGCTGCAGCCTGCTGTAGGGTCAGAAACAAGGCAAGGCAACAAGGGAACACGGGCCGCAACAGGCTAACAATCACCAGCACTGTGTTTGTGTCTCAGGGTGTACTCACACTAGGCGTTTTGACCCGAGCACAATTGACCCCCAAAGCCGTTCGTTTAGTCGGTTGGAAGAGGTGGGCCAGGGCACGGTTCGGTTGGGCTCGGGCACAGTACACATGCAGTGTGAGTCCTAACCGTGCCGGAATACGGAACAGATACTATTTTGTGTGCGCTACTGTCATCATCGCAAACATATTATATTACTACTACTACACTTTTCAATAAATTTAATTCAATCAAGTAATTAATGTAGTTTGCGAGTAAAGCTGCAAATTATTTCATTAACCTCAGCTGTCTCCGTAATAATTTTCTGATACATACAAGTGAAAATCAATGCATGGAATAAATTATAAATGAATTATTATTAATTATTCGGCAGAATATTAGCGAAAGTGGTTTTCTCAGTTATCTCCTACATGAGGTAAGCGTGCTCCGTCCCGGAAAGATTAGTGCAAGTGTGAGTGCAGGCCAGCGGCGGGGTGGAGGGGGATAATCGCGCTCGGTTCAGGGCAACCGTGCCTAGTGTGAGTACACCCTGAGTGCATCTTTTATAGTCCTTCTAATGTGAGGCAGCTGTGATGAGTCCGGGCAAAGGATTGTGGGAAATGGAGTCCTGGGTGAATGGTAAAAGTCTGGGATGGAGTGCCCTCTGGTGGAGCTCATGGATTTGGCTCACCACCAAAGATTTTATTAGTTTTTATGAATATTATTTGTTATTTGAAAAAAATTTATAGATTTTTAATGATTTTAAGTTGCAGTAAGTTGCAGGCACATTAGCAAAATTTCATGGATCCATTGTCAGCCAATAATGTAGTGATGTATGAAGCACAGAAGTCACTTTCAAAACATGCAGTTTTCTATTCGTTATCACCATTAATCCACAAATTGTGATGAAATCTTCTGCTCTCATGCAAATCACCTGATCGCCTGGATTCCTGTTAAAATGACTCTCTCTCTCTCTCTCTTTCTATCTCTCTCTCTCAGTGTCGTTGACTGTCAAGGTTCCTCCTGATCCTATAGTGTCTCATGTGGGATCCACAGTGACTCTTCCCTGCTGGATCTCTCCTCCTGAGAACGCTGAAGCTCTGGAGATCCGCTGGTACCGTAACGATCAGTTCAGCAACCCTGTTCTCCTCTTTAATTATGGGAAGATCCAGGATGTCCAGGAGGAATCATACAGGAACCGAAGCTCTTTGACTCTGCGGTCAGATCAGTCTGGTGGACTGAAGGATGGAGATGTCTCTCTACAGCTGGAGAAACTCAGAGTACAAGATGATGGTTCATTTCGTTGTTATGTGAGTGGAGAACATTCATATGGCAGTGAAGAGGTGGTTCTCAAAATCACAGGTGGGTGGTCTGTTTTCTGAGGATCTGTACTTCATTAAAGACATAGTTCAGCCAAACTTTGAAATTCTCTCTTCCATGTGCTCTTCTGCATAATGAAAACTCATCATCTCTTGAGGACTGTTGATATAAAATTCATCCATATGACTATATTCCATGTGTTTTTATTGTTTAATGTGAGAAACAGAGTCAACTCGTTATTTGCAGAAAATGCTGACATCGTGGCGTCAAACATGGTGTACGCATACCCGAGTTAAACTCTAGTTATTTGGATTACTGTTATGATAATAGTGCTTTTTTTGGTAGTGTTCAGCTGACATGGATTCTTTGACGGACGATATTGATGCCAACATCATAAAGAGCAGTGTGGCCAATGGCCAGTATAAACCGATATATATGATATTATACTATTTAATATTAAGTCTGCAAAAAATCCCACGCATAACAACTGCTGCAATGTTATTGTTTTTTTTTTTTTTGTATATAATATTTTAGTAAAATAATTAGGAATAAATTATAAAAATAAATGGGTAACACTGTTGTTGACATGTAGCTGCAAAGTTACTTACAGTTAGTGAATGTAACCGATAAATCTGTAAAATAAATTAACTTTAATATAACTTTAAATAGCAACTTCTTGATTCAGTAATCCTGTTAAAGTCTTTTTTTTCTCACAATTTTGGAGTTCATGTTGCTGTCAAAACAAAACATTATATATATATATATATATATATATATATAGATAGATAGATAGATAGATAGATAGATAGCTATAGACAGTATAGTATAAAGTCTTATCGGTTTACTGGAGGTTGAATAAATGATGACATAATGTACATGTTGAAGTGTTCCAAGACGTAAAAAAGACGTTCAAAAATCAGAACATAATTAGACAGTGTGTTAAACCGTATACTTATTATTCTGTAGTTTTTGTGTCTGGAGAACATCTGAAGATCTGTCTCTCCTCTCATCAGCTTTAGGATCCGCTCCTGTCCTGTCTCCAAAGCCTCTAGATGATGGGCGTGTGAACATCAGCTGCAGGTCCAGCGGCTGGTATCCAAAGCCCAGTATCACGTGGACGTCAGATGAAGGAAGGGCTCTCCGTCCTGGAGGAACATCTCACAGTCGTGGAGCAGATGAGATGTTCTCTGTACACAGCTGGACGGCCGTCTCTCTCTCAGACGCTCAACTGGTCTCATGTTCAGTCTCTCTCAGATCTGGAGAGTTAAAAGAAGGAAGACTGAACATACAGGGCATCGTATCTTCAGGTTAGAGAACATGGATATTAGTAGATACCACAAACAATGTGATCAAGTTTGCTTGAATGCTAGGCCTGTGATTATTTCCATTAGTTTTTCTTCTTGTGACCTTAACTTCCCTTAATATAATTGATGTTATATAAGATTGATTTCTTGAGTGCATGTTCTTCATCTTGTGCTCCATCAGTTTTCTTCAGTGTCATCATTCTCTCTTATTTTTTCAACCTTACAATCATTAAAAGAAAAATCAAATCTCATTCTACATTTTGTTCTCAATCCTGTTTTAGAAGACAAATGGGTTGCAAACAGCATTTTTATGTTAAAAGTTTTAAAAATATGTTTCTACATTACTGTAATTGCTTCATATATTTTGAAGGTGTTTAGATTCATCTGGTTTCTATATCTCAGATTCCTCAGGTCCATGGAAGGCTCTTTTCTTCTCTGTTCTCATCTGTGCTCTTCTGGGTTCAGTTGGGTTCATCCTCTACAAATACAGAGAGAAACGAACAGGTACAGTCTGGCTGAAAGATTTTAAAGATGTGGATATCAGCAGGTTTTGGTTTCATGCATATCTCATGCGTTGATATTTTTGATCTGTTCTGCAGGAAAGAAACCAGCTACAGAAAGTAAGGAACATGAACTTAATTTATTCAATTCAAGTTTTATTTGTATAGCGCTTTTTACGATACAAATCATTGCAAAGCAACTTTACAGAAAATTAAGTTTCTACAATATTTAGTAGTAGCTTATCAGTGGTGACTGTCAGTTTATGTGTATACGGCAGAAATGTTCAGAAAAATCAATAAAAGACGTGAACAAACAGACGATTAACACTATTAACAGCAATTATGCAATCAAACTTATAGCAAATGTGGTAGTTCTGTATGTTGTCTCTGGGTTAGCATCATCTGAGGTCCTCTGAGGGGTTGCATCATCTCTTCTCAGGTGTTCTGGATCCAGACTGGAGCTTGTGTAAATCCTAGTTATCACGGGATGTAAATCCAGCAGAAACAGAGAAACAAATAGAGACATAATTAGCGTAGCTGCTGTTCCAGCCAAGTAAAATTAATTAGTTTAACCCAAGCTAGAGAATAATAATGCGCATTTGATTAGATATAACTGCAGTCCAAGATTATGAGATGCATTATTTGAATGCTTGGCCTAAGAGATGTGTCTTTAATCTAGATTTAACCAGAGGAAGTGTGTCTGAACCCCGAACATTATCAGGAAGGCTATTCCAGAGTTTGGGAGCCAAATGCGAAAAAGCTCTACCTCCTTTAGTGGACTTTGCTATCCTAGGTACTATCAAAAGTCCAGCGTTTTGTGACCTTAGGGAGCGTGATGGGTTGTAGCGTGGTAGAAGACTAGTTAGGTACGCAGGAGCTAAGCCATTAAGGGGCTTATAAGTAAGTAATAATATTTTGTAACTGATACGGAACTAAATAGGTAGCCAGTGCAGAGACTGTAGTATTGGGGTAATATGATCATATTTTCTTGACCTGGTAAGGACTCTAGCTGCTGCGTTTTGGACTACCTGTAGCTTGTTTATTGAGGATGCAGGACAACCACCTAGCAGTGCATTACAATAGTCCAGTCTAGAGGTCATGAATGCATGAACTAGCTTTTCTGCATCAGAAACAGGGAACATGTTTCATAGCTTGGCAATGTTTCTAAGATGGAAGAATGCTGTTTTTGTAACTGAACACAAAAAATAAAAAATTTATCATCTGAACACAGTCACGAATCCTTTCAGGCAGTGATTAACCTGGGGGGGGGGGGGTGTACTTTCTCATCTCTATATTTTAAAACAGAAATCTTTCTGTTTTATTAATATCTGCTTTTTAGGCAAAGCACACAAAAGCTGCTGATGGTGCTTCTGAAGTACTTACCAGTTAAACTGAATTGACTTCTTTACGTTCAATAATATTACTATAAAATTAATTTCACAAGGGAAATGTTTTGGGAATTAAACACTATGCATGTGTATGAAATGTGCTGGGTACACACAAGACCCACAGTGCTTTCAGAGTAACATCAGATCACATGACAGGAGAGATGGAAACCATTCTGAGACTAATTTAAATAAATAAAAGAATCATGAAATTAAATGATTTAGTTTGTTGCCCATTAACAGCAATATGAAAGAATATCTGAAAGAAATTTTGTCTCTGCTTGAAAGGGTTAAAAGTGTAATTTAATGTGGTTTACAGAGTATGGAGTATTTGTGAAGCAGATAATTAAACTTGATATTTTCTCTCATTTCAGTTTGTGAGGAGGAAACTCTGGAGAGACTGATAAAAGAAGGTATTTGAAGACGTTGTTCTGTGCTATATGTTTATTAGAACGGTAACTTCTGACATAAACATCTACATGCATACTGCAGCAGAAAACAAAACTAAAAACATAACAGGTTTTGGTGACTCTTGGTGGAATAAAGGTGTAGGTGAGAGTGGAAATAAAATGGACAAAACAACAAAACACTCAGTTTTGTTATTCTACATTTTTAGTCACAATTTTATATTTTACAAACTACGGCAAATACAGTATACAAGGGCTGTCCGGAAACTGTCCAGCCATGTAATGTGAAAAAAAAAAGAGATGAGAGATGCAATATGATAAAACCATGTGGGCAACTGCTGATTGTTCTATGTACAATGTTTCTTGTATTTTGTATCTTCTTCGATAAAAGTCTGTTTTTCATATATAAAGGCTGGGAACTTTCCGGACAGCCCTCGTATACATTTTTTTATGCAAAAGCTATGTCTAACAGAATATTATGTGAATAAAATCAAATGTATAACTTCAACATGTAAAATTATCATAATGCATGGATTCATCTGCACCACTCCCACAGTAGCATTAGCATCATTCACTTCTCATATTGACTATTATACTCATTTTTTTGTTAGAAACTGTTAACTTTAAGATGTTGTTAACTACAGCAAATTTTTTCCCTGTCTAAAATCTCAAAATAATTTGTTTTTAATTTTAGTTGTGGTTGACATAACTATAGAAGAACTGAGGAAGCATGCAGGTATGATATCATCTCAGTTATAAATGCAGATATGTGTAAAGATCATCTCATATACATGAGGATTAATAACTGTTGCTCATGTATTTTTCCTCACAGTTGAGATCACTATTGACCGTGAGAGTTTACATCCAGATCTGACGGTTTCTAAAGACTGTAAAATCTTGAGGGACAGTGAAGGTTATAATCACACTGGAGAGGAATTTCCATTTCAATTATGTGCTTTTGGAGCCCAAAGATTCTCCTCTGGTCGTCACTATTGGGAGGTAGATCTGGTACGTTCCCCTAATCCTCCCAAAAACTTCTGGATAATTGGTGTGGTGAAACATGGAAACCTTATTACAAAAGACAGATCTGCTTTAACTCCATCAGCTGGTTTCTGGTTCTTGTGTTCAGACGGTCCTCGTGGCTTTTACACCAACACTGATCCACCAGTTAAACTCTCTCTGACACTGAGACCTGAACGACTGGGAGTTCTGTTAGATTATGATGACGGTCAGCTGTCGTTTTACAACGTCACAGAGAATAAACATCTCCTGACCATCAGCAGCAGATTCTCTGGATCAGTCGTTCCTCTGTTCAATCCTGGAGCAGGTGACAAGAGTCCACTTATAATCCTGGATTGTCCAAAACCTGAAGAACCAGCTGAATCCAGTCAGCCTTTACTGAGTAATAACAGCTCAGACGCCTGACTGACCAATGCAGTTTAAACAGAAGGACATACGTGCATTAAAAATACCTGATGCATGAAAACCTACAAACTACACGAATATAAAACAATTTACTGGTATGGTTCAGACAACGTAATTTTTAAGAGTAGGTTTGATTTCTACTGGTCATGCGTCATCAATTCAATCAAAAGTCAATTTATGACAACTTCACATGACGTCATCCAATCCTACAGTGTCACATGACAACATCAAATCAAAGTGCTTCACACTTGAATCCTTACTTGTTTCGACTAGAAGATACTCCTAATCAGACTAACTAAACAAATAACTTTGATGTTCTGTGTGGGTTGGTTTTTTTTTATTCGTCATGAGTAAAAAAAAACTTTTTTTTTTTGGTGATGAAAACATGATTGAATCCAACTTTAAGTGTTTTATCTTAACTTACCAACTTACATTTTTTTATATCCACTCAGAGACTCTATATTTTATAAGATACCTAATAAAAAACAGTGGATGGTATTCATACTTTGAGATTTTTGTTGGATACTATCTTGGCCTACTTGGTCGGCTGAAGCCTGAGGATTTCCTGGTAAAGAATCTCAGCACACCATGCCACCCAAGAAGGACCAAAGCAGCAACCAAAGTAACGGAGAGGAGTTGGTGTCCCTTTCACAGTTAAGGGATCTGTTCATGCAACTTCTACAGCAGCAAGAAAGCAACTTTAAGACTGTTGTTGAATTAATTGTGAACAATGTGAACACTCGGATTGACAAATTGATCAAGGAGACACAGGAGCTGAGAAGCAGCTTGCAATTCTCCCAGAAGGACATTGATGATCTAGGGGGTTTTTGGGGGGCCTGGAGAAATTTTGACATCCCTTGACTTTTGTGCTTTTTTCAGTTGCTTATAAATAGATACATGGCTAAAGTCTAATAACACTGTAATCAGTACACACTGGGCTACAATAATATGTAGATAGCATGTATGTACATGATTGTGTTTTTGAGAAAACAACGTTTATGCGTGGTTAGTGAAAAACTACCATTTTGAAGTCACTGAAATAAGGTCATAAAACACATACAAAACATTTGTTCACAAGACTGTCAAACCTGGAGCTTGTAGCCTAGAATTTTTGCTTCAAAATGATGTGGAAATCATCTTGTTTACTCGCTCACAGAAAACAATAGATTGATTTAAAATTTCTAAGACACTTTTTGTTTCAAAAGGGCATATGCGAGTAGGCGTCAACTATCATGAATATGATTCACACCTGAGAAGAGAAAGGCCTGCATAATGAGCTGCATAATGAGCCATTCAGTCAGCTGTGTCACTGAGAGGGATGAGTTACAAGACAGAATGTGAGGACAAAATAAATGTATATATTTTTAGGTTTGTAGTTTATTTAGAATATATTTAATTATCCCACAAAATAACTTGAGATTCACTTGCGAGTGCAGTTAAACAGTTTATTAGGAACAATCAAAGCTGACTTTCAAAGCTGAATTTTTTGCATCATTACTCCAATCACACAATCTTTCAGAAATCATTCTAATATTCTGATTTGTTACTCAAAAAAACATTTATTATTATTATTATTAATTTTGAAAAGAGATTTTTTTTTATTAATTGAAAGAACAGCATCGTTTCTAACATGATTATTGTATTTATCATCACTTTTGTGCTAAATAAGTTTATATACACATATATATATATATATATATATAATTGAAAGAACAGCATCGTATATATATATATATATATACCGACTCCCAGCTTTTGAATGGTATAGTGTATATTGTTGCACTTGGAGTAAGCCTGGAGTAATGATGCTGAAAATTTAGCTTTGATCACAGGAATATATTAAATTTTAAAATATATTCAAATAGAAAGCAGTTATTTTAAATAGTAAAAATATTTCGCAATATTACTGCTTTAGCAAATGCAACTTTCTGTATTTTGGATCAAATAAATGCAGGCTCATGTGTCATGTTGAAATATATAAATGAACATCACATACCTGGCATTTCCATAATGTATATTGTTTATGTGCTCTGAAGGACATACTTTTCTGAACAGACTTTGAAGAGATGGGAGTGTGTGCCTCGCTTGGTCTTAGCTGTGTTCCAGGTTCCTGAGTGGGCTGCTTATTTGCATTGGCTCGCTCTGCAACAGGTTATTATTTATCTGAAATAAAAAAGCATGCTGTTTACCCAAATAAACTGCATTATTAACATTATTGTGATGGTCACTGATACTAGTAGTAATTTATAGGAAAAAAGAACACAATTACCACGTTTATTGTCAGTGATATTTACAGCTTACTTGATACACTTTTTTATTTTTTATTTTATTTTTATTATTGAAGATATTGATGATATTAAGCTTAAGTTGCATTCTTGAAAACACAAGCATGCTTTGTATGAAGGCCTTTACAATATATATAGTTATAAACATATTTGGCTATATTCGTGAACAGAGAATAGCCTATCTCAGTAAAGTTTTGTCTAATCATTCTTACTGACATTAAGATAGCAACATTAGAACTCATATTACTTTTATATCGTATTGCTGTCTATGTTATAGAAAAATTCATCCTGGCATCATGAAACATTGAGATGATGTAAATGAAACTTCATAATGTTTCACCTGATTATACATTTAGTCAGGAATTATAGTCTGGAAAAAGTGTAACTAGTAAAATGTGTACAAGTTATATGAAAACTAATACAAGTAGATTAATAATAAAAAAGACTTACTCATGTTTATCTCTGCTGGGTCAAACTGCTTCATTCTTCTTTCTGAGGTAATCCAAATCTTATTCCTCTCAGCGTGAAGCGAACAGTAACATTTAAAACACGTGAAGTACAGTCTCGCTGCTTTGTTTGCTCTGATGAGGGCGCCGCGAGCTTCAAGATTATAATATCAATAGCGCGCTCGGCACGTGGCCGTTGTCGATTTAATTATTTTGATGTGATGAGTGGAGGAGGGAAATAATGTTGTTTTCGTTTGTTTTATTTTGTTTAAGTTTTTTTGTTTTATTTGGTTTTTGTTTAGTTTGTTTGTTTTAATGTCAGGCTTTCTATAGATATCTCTCTCATGTCTCTGTGTTGAGTATTCACTGAGTTACAGCTCATTTTAATGACGTGTTTGTAACTGAAGATCAGCGCAGACAAAGGCTGCAGACAGCGCACTCTGTTTGTTTTCTTTATTTTATAAATGCACAAAGTTTTGTTGTTATTATGTCTGTATAGTATGTAAAGTAGACCCTTTACAGATTGGATTGATGTATTGCTCTTACCTTGTACGATCAAAACTGAAAGTGTTATTTAAGTTCTTTTCGGCGTTATAGAAAAAATAAAAACTAAAATAAGGTTAAATAAAAGCAGGAGCAAATGAGTTTGCCTCAAAAACGCGTATACGCGTTAATCGACTTCACTGACTGATGAGGGGTTAAGAGACAGAATGTTGAGATCTCCTGTAATATAGTTTGGTGCCTGAACATGACACTTCAAAGAGGCAGAGATTTCAAGAGGCAGGATTACTTCTAGATTAATGACTGGTGTCCAGTCCTGGGCTGGAGGACCAATGTTCTGCAGAGTTTCTGGTGATCCTTGATCAGCTGCCCAGGTTTGCTTAACTGGGGTTGGAGCTAAACTCTGAAAAAAGAAAGACGACAACCAATATTATGATGTTAAAAAGTTAAACAAAGTTAAAAAATTTGATTCAGAGATATGCACAATGTCTGAAAATGCACAGAGATGAGAATAAAGCTATGTGTTTAATGAGAACTTTCAACCCACTGAAAAATAAGAACCAATATTAAGTCACAGATGCATTTTTATTAATTTTATTCTTATTAATATTGTTTAAATATGTTACAGTTACCTTGTGTATCGATGAAATAGAAAAGATCTATCAGTGATGAATGGCATCATACATATGTAGCGGGTAGGGCGTAGGCAGCGGGAATTGCGCCTTGATTGAATCAGGTGGTGGGCGTTTGGCGTTGCACCTTTAAATGTAGCAAGCTGGCGGTTTCTCTGATTAGTGTTTTACTATAGATTCTTGGTTCCTTGGACTCTTGGTTGGTTGTACGAGTTGATCTCGACTTGGTGTTTGTGTGGTTATTCAGTGTAGGGTTGGGCGATGTCCCTTAAATTGGCAGTTGACGATGTTTACAGTAAAACATCGGGATGGACGATGATATCGTCGGGGTGGGGGGGGGTATTTTTAATTTTTCGTTATTATATAATTATTATTCGTTATTTTACTTTATTACTTTATTTATTTTATTTCCCAACTAATGACTCATCCGCGATTTCCAATAGGTTGCACGTAAGGGGGAAAAAAAGTAGCGTCCTTACACTTAAGAAGAGTTGTGCACTTTTTTATATATATTTTTAATATATCTTTTTACATAAATATTTTTTTTCTTTTTTTATTCTTTAATTTTCCGTCATCCGGGCTTTCCAATAGGTTGCTATTTTTTAAAAAAAAAAGTAGCGTCCTTCCACTTAAAGAGTTGATACAATGGCGTTGGTATTGGTCGCCACTGTGCCTAAGAAATAAAAGTCTTTGGGCAGCCTTCTTGCGAAGAGAGCAGCCACGCTCACCGATGAGCAAAAGGTCGAGTCAGAAATTACTATATACCTGCAGGAAATGGTCATCGATGGGGAAGAGGACCCACTGACTTGGTGGAAAACCAACGAAAAAAGGTTTCCGTTCATGGCCAGATTAGCACGGAAATATCTGTGCATATGTGCTACCAGTTCTCCATCAGAGCGGGTCTTCAGCACAGCGGGGAGTGTAGTTACTCCAATTCGCAGCTTATTAAAACCAGACAAAGTGAACATGTTGGTATTTCTGGCCAGAAACATAGAAATTTAAACATGGTCTATGTATGTAAATCCCGCGTTTCGGTCTGAGTGTTGTTCCCGTTTTCTTGTTCTTTGTTGTTCTTCTTCTGTGTTTTAATAAATTTGTGTTATCTGAATTACCTTCATTCTTTCATTTGATTTGACATTATGGCCAAGGAAAATTGTCTTTAAAGGTATTTATTAACCAGACAAAAGTTAATTGATGTTCGCTGAATTCTGGGTTTAAACTGCCGCTTCAGTGCAGTAAAGCCACACATCTATGTAACAATGAGCACGATCTCCCGAGACACTACAATAGGATACTAATAATTCATTAATAAGGCCTGTTTTCTTGTACAAAATTAAAAATTTAAAATAAATGTACAGTGTGTTTAAAATGTAAAAAAAAGACAAGATTCTAACAATGTCAAGATCAAATGCCTAACACCGTATTTTCACATACTAACACACGTCACGTCTCTGGCATAGACTACAGTGAGTATTTAAAACAGCATATACTGTATGCATTAGTAATATTCTCAATTTAATTTACAGAGCAATTCCTGCAAAGATTTTAGATTAACTATAGTCTATAAAAGAGACTAGGATTAGTGTGTGTATTTTTTACAGTCTATGCCGGTGTCGACTCGCAGCGGGGCGGGGGCGTGGCATCACGATGGTGTCTCTCCATCGTGATGTCAGTCAGCCATCACGATGGACGATGATATCGTCCATCGGCACAACCCTAATTCAGTGCCGTGTTTATATCTAGCTCCGTCTTCACGAGCCCTCACCGGCTATGGATTGTGTCTGCGTGTTTCAATGAAAATGTAAGTTTTCTGCTTTTATTTATGAGCAGCGTTCCATTTTTTCTGTAGGCATTGGTCGTAATGAACTTTCATTGATTCGTGTTCTGTCTATATTAGTCGCTGATTTAGAGTATGACCACTACAAGTTTGCCGAGTGCTGTTTGTTGTGCTGAGAATGTAAGTTCACTGGCTTCCTTTTTTTTCCCTCACGTGTTTACATCGGTGTTACGGAGCGCTTGTTTATATGTGCGTAATTGTGTTGACTCGTCATGTCTGTATTATAGATTGGCCTGGGAATGTATGAGTAAAAACCAGACGGAATAAGGCGATTGCTACAGTATTACAACTAAACAAGCTCTTGGTTCGACGCTGCGGTCTGTGTCCATACAGGAGGACCGTCATATGCCATCTTGGCCACTGTTTTTCCTGTGCCCTGTTTTTTAGTATTCAGTTGTGTGTGTGTCTGTGTGTGTGTGTGTGTGTGTGTGTGTGTGTGTGTGGGAGGAAGGCCCACTGTGTTGCTCATTAGTCTTCATTTGTGTGTGTTGCTGTATGTTTTATGTTTGTATCTTGGGCCATTGGGTTGGTGCAATATCCTGGGACGGGAAATAACAATTTTGTTGTGTGGTCACTGGTTTGCTGAGTGTAAATTTATTTTGTTTTCTGTGCATATGATTTGTGATGTGCCTTATTTATTCTGTATTTGTTGATTGAGTTTTGCTGATTTTTGTTATTGTTATTCATTTACACATTTTGATTTTGCACTTTGTTGTCCCTGTCCCTGAATTTGTTGACCAGAGGCCTAATGTTTGTTATTTTAAGTGTGTCTAACTGGAGAAAAATAAAATAAACTGTTTCTATTTTTATAATACTCCAGTCCCTCTCTCTCCTTTTATTTCCCTTTATTGGGATAGCCTGCTTGTGAATATATAAAATTTAGATTGTTGGTTGACTGGTTCGACAAGGCCCCCTAGGGGTTACATTTGGCGTAGTCGGCAGGGTGCGATTGGGACTGGTGTAATTTGTTGTTGTTGTTTTTTTGTGTGTATGTATTGAGTGCAGGTAGAGTACAGGAAAAGCAGTGGTTGAGGACTGGGCCTGGACGGCGGTTCTGCAAGTGACCAGTGGTTTGTATATATTTAAAAAAAAAAAAAAAAACTTTCTCTCTTCTTCCCTTCTGGCTTTGTTCGGTTCGAAATGTCCCAGGATTTGGAGGAACGGGTCGGGCAGCTAATGGAGCAGATTAAACAGTTGCAGGTTGACAATGAAAGGCTACGTCAGGGAAGTGTAGCATCTGCTGGGGCTGTAGAAACAGGGAGAGCAGAGTCAGCAAGAGTCAAATCGCCAAGAGCCAAATACTCAGGAGCCAGGGTCTTCCGGATTAAGATATGTGTATGTTCCTAGAGAACGTAAATATCCTAGGTTCTCTGGTAGTTCAGAGTCTCCTCCGGTGGAGGAATGGATTGAAGAGGTCTGTCGATGTTTACAGGTTAGGCATATGTCCATAGGTGAGCAGGCGCATTTCGTGTATGATCTTCTGGATGGGGAGGCAAAGCTAGAAATTAAACTCCATCCAGCTCCAGTTAGATCCGAACCTGAGAATATTTTCTCTATACTAATTGAGACTTTTGGCTGTAGCCAGTCTTATATTGACGCTCAAAAAAAATTTTTCCAATGTCGTCAACGGGAGGGAGAAACGTTGCGTGAATTTTCACACTCATTAATGTCACTTATGGAAGTCGCACAACGTAAAAATACAACTGCAATTGCTAAACCTGATTGTGTTCTCCGTGATCAATTTGTAGAAAACGTTAGAGACAAAATGCTGCGTAGAGAATTAAAACAATACATCCGCCTTAATCCTGATTCCTCCTTTTTGGACTTGCGTCGTGAGGCATTTCGCTGGGCCGATGATGGTGAGGGGCCCCGTCCTGTTCGTGCAAGGGCTTTTTCGTGTGACGCTAGTTCAAGGGTGGTGGGAGCGCAGCAGGCAGAAGCTCAGGTTGTTGTAGCACAACAAAGTAATGAATTGACCGAGCTGAAAGACTGTTTGCGTAGGCAGCAGGCCCAATTAGATACTATTCTTAAACATCTGTCCTCTGGCTCAGGGCCATCCAATCTACCAAATAGGCAGACCAATCATCAGAGGCGGTTTCGTTTTGATGTCGATGGCAGACCTATTTGTCTGCGTTGTGAGCAAGTAGGCCATATGGCTAGGGATTGTCCGGTTGGCTCCCGGCAGACACAGCGTGTGGGGGTTGGGCCTAGGCTGCCCATTGGGAATGGGAGGGATGACTCTTCCAGCAGGCAACAGGGAAACTAGCACCCTCTAGTGCATGGAGCCAAGCACTGGAAGGGGGTTTGATGGGCTCAGACTCGTTTATATCTTTTTTGTCCTGTCCTTCTGCATTGGTGGGCGAGTGTCCAGTGGCAGATGTTCAGATGGGCGGTGTAACTGTTACTTGTCTTATAGATACCGGTTCTATGGTATCTACTATCACGGAGTCCTTCTTTAATGACCATTTTCGAGTTTTGGGGTGTGATCAGTTACGTTCTTGTGGTTGGTTACAGTTAAAAGCAGCCAATGGCCTAGATATCCCATATCGAGGATACTTAGAATTGGATGTAGAAGTCTTAGGAAAAGTTCTTCCTTCCATAGGCGTCTTGGTGGTTCCAGATCCCACCGGACTCCAGACTTAAGACAAACAAGGACTCTGTCCCAGGATTGATCGGGATGAATGTCCTCCGTTGCTGCCTGCAAGAGTTTTTTTGCCAAGACGGTGCAAGTTTGTTTACTTCCGGGTTAACAGTCCCAGCCATTTGGGAACATGCCTTATTAGCGTGTCAACGCTTCGAGGACTTTTCTACGTCTGGTGTTCTAGGCAGGGTTTTGACTGCCCCTGGGTCCTCTATCTGTGTTCCAGCTGGATCTTTAAAGTTTGTGTCAGCCACCTGTAGGCAGGGGCTTGGCCCATTGATTTCTTCTGTACTGTTAGAACCAGCAGGGATAGGGTGGCAGTTGCCACTAGACTTAATTGTTCCAATCTCCTTGCTCCCCATTGGAAATGGTACCGTACAAGTGCCAGTTGTTAACGTGGGCCAGGTAGATCGGTGGATAAAACCACGTACCCTGTTGGGGGAAATGTATTTGATCACTGCACATTCCGCTAGTAAATCCATCTGCTTCCAGGAAGAAAATGGCACCCAAGGCCCTGTCGCGTTTATTCGGTCAATGGAGGCTGCTACAACTCCCTCGCTGGGGTTTGCGGACCTTTCCTGGCCTAATTTAACTGAGTCCGAGCAATGGGAAGCAAAGTCTTTACTTCAGAAGTATAGTGACACTTTTAGCTGTAGTGAGGCACTTTTAGGCTGTACTGACTTGATCGAGCACGAGATTCCTTTGACTGACGACATTCCGGTGCGGCAGCGCTATAGACGACTTCCACCATCCCAGTATGATGTAGTGAAGACTCATATCCAGGAGCTGTTAGATCAGGGAGTGGTAAAACCAAGCTGTAGTCCTTATTCCTCACCCATCGTGGTGGTGGAGAAAAAAGATGGATCTATTCGTCTTTGTGTTGACTATAGACAACTAAACGCAAAGACCAGGAAAGATGCCTTTCCTTTGCCGAGAATTGAGGAATCTTTGGATGCCCTCACAGGTGCGTCTCTCTTCTCCACTCTTGACCTTGCGAGTGGTTAAAATCAGGTGTCAGTTGCTGAAAGGGATCGGGCTAAAACCGCTTTTTGCACGCCCTTTGGCCTGTTTGAGTTCCAGAGGATGCCATATGGGTTGTGCAATGCACCCGGGACTTTTCAGCGGCTGATGGAAAGAATATTTGGGGACCAGCGTTTCCATTCTCTTCTCCTGTACTTAGATGATGTGGTCGTTTTTTCATCCACGTTCAAACAACATCTGGAACGTTTGGAGTCAGTATTCAGTCGTCTACGCGAGCACGGTCTTAAGCTTAAACTAAAGAAGTGTCATTTTTTTCAGCCTGAAGTAAAGTTCTTGGGCCATGTTGTTTCAGTCTCTGGGGTTTCTACAGACCCTGACAAGATCAGCGCAGTTAGGGATTGGAGCACTCCATCTACAGTCGCAGAGTTGCGATCGTTCCTTGGGTTTGCATCGTATTATCGGCGTTTTGTGCAGGGGTTTGCGAGGTATGCGGCTCCTCTACATAAATTGGTGGCAAAGCTCCAGCCACACCCTAACAGAAATAGGATGGGACGTAATGCCAATTTGCGGGACCATTGGGACTGGGGTTGTGATCAAGCGTTCAATACTTTGAGGGACAAATTGATAAGCGCACCAGTTTTGGGTTACGCCGACTTTAGTAAACCATTCGTCCTTGAGGTAGATGCTAGTGGGCTGGGGCTTGGTGCCGTTTTATCTCAAGAACAGGACGGAGGACCTCGGCGTCCAGTCGCGTATGCAAGCAGGGCTTGCGACCAACTGAGCGAAACATGGATAACTACTCAGCCATGAAACTTGAACTGTTGGCACTTAAGTGGGCAGTAACAGACAAGTTTCGGGATTATCTGCTCGGTACCAAATTTACTGTTCTGACCCGATAATAATCCGCTCTGTTACTTACGGACAGCTAAGTTAGGAGCTGTAGAGCAACGTTGGGCTGCGCAACTAGCTCTTTTTGATTTCACCATCGAGTACCGTCCTGGCGTATGTAACAAGAATGCAGACGCATTATCCCGCTTGCCGGCACCACCAGTCTCAGTCTCTATGGATGAGATTACCTCGGGGATCTTTGTGCCGGCCGAAATTAAGAGTGTGGTCGTGTCCCCTTCTGTTGAAATACAGGCCATAGATGCATGCCCTACAAGAACTAGGGCAAATCTCCAACTTTTGCAGGCTGAGGATCCTGTTTTGAAGGCCTTCCTTGTATATTGGAAGAGGGGTAGTCCTCCTACAGCCTCAGAGAGGTCCACTGAGTCCCCTGCTGTTGTGGAGCTTGTCCGTCAATGGGCAGACCTAGTAGTCTATGAGGGGGTTCCTATACAGGAAGACACACGTCCCTGGCAGTACTGAAAAGGTCTTGCAGCTACTGCTGCCCCAGGCTCTTCAGACAGAAGTGCTCACAGCCTTGCATGATGATCATGGCCACCAGGGGGTAGATCGAACAGTTAGTCTTGTCCGCCAGCGATGTTATTGGCCCTTTATGCGGAAGGATGTCGACCGGTGGTGCCGTGAATGTCGGCGGTGTGTGGTGGCCAAGGCAACTCAGCCAAAACTGAGGACCTTTATGGGTAGTCTGTTGGCATCAAGTCCCCTAGAAATTGTAGCCATTGACTTTTCCATATTGGAAAAATCTAGTGATGGGAAAGAGAATCTTTTGGTTGTTACTGATGTGTTCTCTAAATTTGCACAGGCATATCCTACAGCAGACCAGAAGTCGTCAACGGTAGCTCGAGTCTTGACAGAGCAGTGGTTTTACACTTATGGTGTTCCACTACGTATCCATACTGATCAAGGGCGAAATTTTGAAGGTGAGCTGTTCCAACAATTGTGCAGAGTGTATGGAATTCGTAAATCTCGCACTAGCCCATATCATCCATAAGGCAATGGACAATGTGAGCGATTTAATCGCACATTGCATGACTTGCTTCGTACACTACCTCCTGAAAAGAAGAGATGGTGGCCGTACCATCTACCACAGGTTTTGTTTGCTTATAACACCACAGTCCATCAGTCTACGGGGTTTTCTCCGTATGAACTGATGTTTGGGTGTAAGCCCACTCTTCCACTTGATTCCTTGTTGGGTACAATTGATATTCCATCAGACTCTACTACTGCCGAGTGGGTTCAAGAACACCAGAAGCATCTCTCAGCAATCTATAGCCAGGCCCGGGCTCATTTGGAGGCAGCCGCTCAACAACGAGCAAAGAATCATTTGGCTCCTTTGCCACTCCTGCCCCCTGGTACACTGGTGTATCGTCGCAGTCACCCGCATGGACGGCACAAGATTAGTGATCATTGGGAAAAAATGTGGTGTATGAGATTGTGAGGTGCCTTGATGAGGTTGGTACACTTTATAAAATTAGGCCAAGAGATCAGTTAGGTCCCGAGAAGAATATCAATCGGAAAAGAACTGCGCCCCCTTCCAACTGACCCAGGATTACCACATCTTGTATATGGGTGGTGAGATGCTTAATGTAAGCATGCCAAATTTCATAGGGGATGATGTTGATGGCAGTATGGATGAAGGTGATGATTTTTGGAGTATTGGTGGCAATTGATGCACCTCCTGTAAGAGGATCAATACCTTCCACTGAGTTTGGAGTGTCGCAGCCTCTAGCTCTTGAACAGCAGGGGCAGAGCACACCTCAACATTTAATACGTGACTCCTTGGGTGTTGAAGGGGAAGTATCAACATCTGGTAAAACCCTTGTTTCAAGGAGAACTGTTAGAACAAATGCAGGCCACCATCCCAATCCTCACAACCTCCCATGCACGACTGTCAGAAGACCACCTGTGGCCTTGGCAGAAAGCGCTTTGACTATCTCCTCCCATAGCACTGGTTTTAGGCCTTGGGTTTGACCCTTGCCCTAGCCACCGGGACGGTGACATTTAAGGGTGGGTGGAATTTAGCGGGTAGGGCGTAGGCAGCGGGAATTGCGCCTTGATTGAATCAGGTGGTGGGCGTTTGGCGTTGCACCTTTAAATGTAGCAAGCTGGCGGTTTCTCTGATTAGTGTTTTACTATAGATTCTTGGTTCCTTGGACTCTTGGTTGGTTGTACGAGTTGATCTCGACTTGGTGTTTGTGTGGTTATTCAGTGCCGTGGTTATATCTAGCTCCGTCTTCACGAGCCCTCACCGGCTACGGATTGTGTCTGCGTGTTTCAATGAAAATGTAAGTTTTCTGCTTTTATTTATGAGCAGCGTTCCATTTTTTCTGTAGGCATTGGTCGTAATGAACTTTCATTGATTTGTGTTCTGTCTATATTAGTCGCTGATTTAGAGTATGACCACTACAAGTTTGCCGAGTGCTGTTTGTTGTGCTGAGAATGTAAGTTCACTGGCTTCCTTTTTTTCCCTCACGTGTTTACATCGGTGTTACGGAGCGCTTGTTTATATGTGCGTAATTGTGTTGACTCGTCATGTCTGTATTATAGATTGGACTTGGAATGTATGAGTAAAAACCAGACGGAATAAGGCGATTGCTACAGTAATACAACTAAACAAGCTCTTGGTTCGACGCTGCGGTCTGTGTCCATACAGGAGGACCGTCATATGCCATCTTGGCCACTGTTTTTCCTGTGCCCTGTTTTTAGTATTCAGTTGTGTGTGTGTCTGTGTGTGTGTGTGTGTGTGTGTGTGTGTGTGTGTGTGTGTGTGTGTGTGTGTGGGAGGAAGGCCCACTGTGTTGCTCATTAGTCTTCATTTGTGTGTGTTGCTGTATGTTTTATGTTTGTATCTTGGGCCATTGGGTTGGTGCAATATCCTGGGACGGGGAATAACAATTTTGTTGTGTGGTCACTGGTTTGCTGAGTGTAAATTTATTTTGTTTTCTGTGCATATGATTTGTGATGTGCCTTATTTATTCTGTATTTGTTGATTGAGTTTTGCTGATTTTTGTTATTCATTTACACATTTTGATTTTGCACTTTGTTGTCCCTGTCCCTGAATTTGTTGACCAGAGGCCTAATGTTTGTTATTTTAAGTGTGTCTAACTGGAGGAAAAATAAAATAAACTGTTTCTATTTTTATAATACTTCAGTCCCTCTCTCTCCTTTTATTTCCCTTTATTGGGATAGCCTGCTTGTGAATATATAAAATTTAGATTGTTGGTTGACTGGTTTGACAAGGCCCCCTAGGGGTTACACATACATCATATGTAATGATATTTAATAATAGGTCTAACACTGTGTCTACACTGGATGGCACAACAAAATACAACAGAACCTATTATAATCAGTAATGCTCTCTACACTGGATGTGGCACGACACGACACAACAAATCACAGACGGTAAACTGATGCCTCTTTCTATTTATGATGTACTGACACAAAGTTCGAATGATTTTTAACAGTCACTTTGGTGCGTCCAGTGTAGACACGGTGTGAGAGTATGTAGCTTGGAGATAGAGAATGGGAATCTACATCATTGTGCATTGCATTCTGGATATACAATACAAATCACCAAAGAAAAAAAAAGATTATTTACATGAATATTTTTAAGAGCTTCTTGCACTTTATTAGAATGGACTAATATTTGAATGCCTTGTATTATTAAAAGTTTGTGGTGAGTTTTTTTTTTTTTTTATGTTTCTGAAATAAGTCTCATGTTCACCAAGAAAGCTGCGTTTATTTGATCATAAATAAAAACAGTAATGTTGTGAAATATTATTACAATTTCAAATAACTGTTTTCTATGTGAATATATTGTAAAATGTAATTTATTCTTGTTTTTACAAAGCATGATTTCTGAAGGATTATGTGACACTGGAGACTGGTGTAATGATGCTGAAAATTCAGCTTTGATCACTTTTTAAAACATACTGAAATAGAAAATAGTTATTAAAAAATAGTAATTTCACAATATTACTATTTTACTGTATTTTAATCAAATAAATGCAGCAGTGGTGAGCATAAAATATTTATTTTTACAAATCTGACCCTTACATTTTTGAATGGTAGTGTATGTTTGAGGAATTGCTTACTTTTCATGATTCATAATGTCTAAAAATGTTCTTCGACAGGAGATATGACTCTAGAGCACAGCCATCAGCATGGAAGAACCTAGAACATAAACATACTGTCACAGAGACAACAATATTCATTATACAATGACAGGTTTATTATAAATAAACTATAGCAGAGGTGAAATGCAGAAAAGAAAAATAATAATTTACAGAATATATACAAAAAAAGACTAATTCAGTAATGCTCCTACAGTGTGGACATCAAAATAACTAACAAGCAAACAAACACACACACACACGTTTTCATTATCTCCCTTCAGAAATTTTTAAATCAGGAACTTCTGTTTTTTTTTCCTGGCACTTCTGAAATAACAGAACAAGTGGTATTTATGTATTTATGTGTTTACCATGAAAGATCAAAACCTGAAGGTTTCAGCCCATTGTAAGTGATGTAACGTTAACTGTACAGTGCATACTTTTAGGTTAAATTAATTAGCTTACTTCCATTCATCCGTTTATATATATTATATATATATATATATATATATATATATATATATATAGAGAGAGAGAGAGAGAGAGAGAGAGCTCAGCTCATCTACACACAAGATGACAATAAAAGGCCCAAACTTAATAAATAAGATCTCATGTCTATCGTTACCTCTTGTAGTTAGCCTTAGATTTAGCAAAAAAAAAAAAAAAAAAACCGATGTCCAAATGACGTCTGGTGCTGGGTGGGTACCAGCCACTGATCTATATTGTAACCATACCATTACAGTTTTCCAAAGAAAGCACTTAATTTATTGGAGTCATAATGGTTTCTACTGGTGTCCAGTTGATACCACCAGAAGTTTCCAAAGGTGTTCTGTTGGTCCTTAATGGTATCCAATAGACAATACATGCCACCAATAGAAGAAAGCAAAGTACCAATAGAGACCAACAGAGACCATTACAGTGTCCATTAAAACCATTAGAATTCCAATTAGAACCATTAAAATCATTACATATTCTGTAATGGTTTCTATTGTTTTTTTCAGCAGGGAATAATGGTATGTGTTAGCCTAACACAGACAAGAGTACTGATAAAGCACTGCAGTTTGTATTGCTCCATCCTTTATCATGACTCCAAGCACAACAGACATTCTATATTAATCTACACATTTCTAGACAATAGCAGACCAGCAGCTGATTAGCAGAACTATAACGTAAGTTACCCGGAGAAGTACAGCTGCACTGACTGTATTCACAATACAACACAAACAAACAAAACCACATATTTTGCACACTCGACAGAACATCGAAGCAACAATTATTAATCATACTTACAGGCTGTGATTCGGAAGAGCAAATTGGTCCAAACAAACT